>NC_074667.1:63656844-63711494 GCF_029448725.1 Salvelinus fontinalis
ATAGGGGTAAGGGGACAGGGATACTAAAGTGATGTAGGTATAGGGGTAAAGGACAGGGATACTAAAGTGATGTAGGTATAGGGGTAAGGGGACAGGGTACTAAAGTGATGTAGATATAGGGGTAAGGGGACAGGGATACTAAAGTGATGTAGGTATAGGGGTAAGGGGACAGGGATACTAAAGTGATGTAGGTATAGGGGTAAAGGACAGGGATACTAAAGTGATGTAGGTATAGGGGTAAGGGGACAGGGATACTAAAGTGATGTAGGTATAGGGGTAAGGGGACAGGGATACTAAAGTGATGTAGGTATAGGGGAAAAGGACAGGGATACTAAAGTGATGTAGGTATAGGGGTAAGGGGACAGGGATACTAAAGTGATGTAGGTATAGGGGTAAGGGGACAGGGATACTAAAGTGATGTAGGTATAGGGGTAAGGGGACAGGGGTACTAAAGTGATGTAGGTATAGGGGTAAGGGGACAGGGATACTAAAGTGATGTAGGTATAGGGGTAAGGGGACAGGGATACTAAAGTGATGTCGGTATAGGAGTAAGGGACAGGGACACTAAAGTGATGTAGGTATAGGGGTAAGGGGACAGGGGTACTAAAGTGATGTAGGTATAGGGGTAAGGGGACAGGGATACTAAAGTGATGTAGGTATAGGGGTAAGGGGACAGGGATACTAAAGTGATGTAGGTATAGGGGTAAGGGGACAGGGATACTAAAGTGATGTAGGTATAGGGGTAAGGGGACAGGGATACTAAAGTGATGTAGGTATAGGGGTAAGGGACAGGGATACTAAAGTGATGTAGGTATAGGGGTAAGGGGACAGGGATACTAAAGTGATGTAGGTATAGGGGTAAGGGACAGGGATACTAAAGTGATGTAGGTATAGGGGTAAGGGGACAGGGATACTAAAGTGATGTAGGTATAGGGGTAAGGGACAGGGATACTAAAGTGATGTCGGTATAGGAGTAAGGGACAGGGACACTAAAGTGATGTAGGTATAGGGGTAAGGGACAGGGATACTAAAGTGATGTAGGTATAGGGGTAAGGGACAGGGATACTAAAGTGATGTAGGTATAGGGGTAAGGGACAGGGATACTAAAGTGATGTAGGTATAGGGTTAAGGGGACAGGGATACTAAAGTGATGTAGGTATAGGGGTAGGGGGACAGGGGACAGGGATACTAAAGTGATGTAGGTATAGGGGTAAGGGACAGGGATACTAAAGTGATGTAGGTATAGGGGTAAGGGGACAGGGATACTAAAGTGATGTAGGTATAGGGGTAAGGGACAGGGATACTAAAGTGATGTAGGTATAGGGGTAAGGGACAGGGATACTAAAGTGATGTAGGTATAGGGGTAAGGGGACAGGGATACTAAAGTGATGTAGGTATAGGGGTAAGGGGACAGGGGACAGGGATACTAAAGTTATGTAGGTATAGGGGTAAGGGGACAGGGGTACTAAAGTGATGTAGGTATAGGGGTAAGGGGACAGGGATACTAAAGTGATGTAGGTATAGGGGTAAGGGGACAGGGACACTAAAGTGATGTAGGTATAGGGGTAAGGGGACAGGGATACTAAAGTGATGTAGGTATAGGGGTAAGGGGACAGGGGTACTAAAGTGATGTAGGTATAGGGGTAAGGGACAGGGATACTAAAGTGATGTAGGTATAGGGGTAAGGGACAGGGATACTAAAGTGATGTAGGTATAGGGGTAAGGGGACAGGGATACTAAAGTGATGTAGGTATAGGGGTAAGGGGACAGGGATACTAAAGTGATGTCGGTATAGGAGTAAGGGACAGGGACACTAAAGTGATGTAGGTATAGGGGTAAGGGGACAGGGGTACTAAAGTGATGTAGGTATAGGGGTAAGGGGACAGGGATACTAAAGTGATGTAGGTATAGGGGTAAGGGGACAGGGATACTAAAGTGATGTAGGTATAGGGGTAAGGGGACAGGGATACTAAAGTGATGTAGGTATAGGGGTAAGGGGACAGGGATACTAAAGTGATGTAGGTATAGGGGTAAGGGACAGGGATACTAAAGTGATGTAGGTATAGGGGTAAGGGGACAGGGATACTAAAGTGATGTAGGTTTGGGGTAAGGGGACAGGGATACTAAAGTGATGTAGGTATAGGGGTAAGGGGACAGGGGTACTAAAGTGATGTAGGTATAGGGGTAAGGGGACAGGGATACTAAAGTGATGTAGGTATAGGGGTAAGGGGACAGGGATACTAAAGTGATGTAGGTATAGGGGTAAGGGGACAGGGATACTAAAGTGATGTAGGTATAGGGGTAAGGGGACAGGGGTACTAAAGTGATGTAGGTATAGGGGTAAGGGACAGGGATACTAAAGTGATGTAGGTATAGGGGTAAGGGACAGGGATACTAAAGTGATGTAGGTATAGGGGTAAGGGGACAGGGATACTAAAGTGATGTAGGTATAGGGGTAAGGGGACAGGGGACAGGGATACTAAAGTTATGTAGGTATAGGGGTAAGGGGACAGGGATACTAAAGTGATGTAGGTATAGGGGTAAGGGGACAGGGATACTAAAGTGATGTAGGTATAGGGGTAAGGGACAGGGATACTAAAGTGATGTAGGTATAGGGGTAAGGGGACAGGGACAGGGATACTAAACTGATGTAGGTATAGGGGTAAGGGGACAGGGATACTAAAGTGATGTAGGTATAGGGGTAAGGGGACAGGGATACTAAAGTGATGTAGGTATAGGGGTAAGGGGACAGGGATAATAAAGTGATGTAGGTATAGGGGTAAGGGGACAGGGATACTAAAGTGATGTAGGTATAGAGGTAAGGGGACAGGGATACTAACGTGATGTAGGTATAGGGGTAAAGGACAGGGATACTAAAGTGATGTAGGTATAGGGGTAAAGGACAGGGATACTAAAGTGATGTAGGTATAGGGGTAAGGGGACAGGGATACTAAAGTGATGTAGGTATAGGGGTAAGGGACAGGGATACTAAAGTGATGTAGGTATAGGGGTAAAGGACAGGGATACTAAAGTGATGTAGGTATAGGGGTAGGGGACAGGGATACTAAAGTGATGTAGCTATAGGGGAAAGGGGACAGGGACACTAAAGTGATGTAGGTATAGAGGTAAGGGGACAGGGATACTAAAGTGATGTAGGTATAGGGGAAAGGGGACAGGGACACTAAAGTGATGTAGGTATAGAGGTAAGGGGACAGGGATACTAAAGTGATGTAGGTATAGAGGTAAGGGGACAGGGATACTAAAGTGATGTCGGTATAGGAGTAAGGGACAGGGACACTAAAGTGATGTAGGTATAGGGGTAAGGGACAGGGATACTAAAGTGATGTAGGTATAGGGGTAAGGGACAGGGATACTAAAGTGATGTAGGTATAGGGGTAAGGGACAGGGATACTAAAGTGATGTAGGTATAGGGTTAAGGGGACAGGGATACTAAAGTGATGTAGGTATAGGGGTAGGGGGACAGGGATACTAAAGTGATGTAGGTATAGGGGTAAGGGACAGGGATACTAAAGTGATGTAGGTATAGGGGTAAGGGGACAGGGATACTAAAGTGATGTAGGTATAGGGGTAAGGGACAGGGATACTAAAGTGATGTAGGTATAGGGGTAAGGGACAGGGATACTAAAGTGATGTAGGTATAGGGGTAAGGGGACAGGGATACTAAAGTGATGTAGGTATAGGGGTAAGGGGACAGGGGACAGGGATACTAAAGTTATGTAGGTATAGGGGTAAGGGGACAGGGGTACTAAAGTGATGTAGGTATAGGGGTAAGGGGACAGGGATACTAAAGTGATGTAGGTATAGGGGTAAGGGGACAGGGATACTAAAGTGATGTAGGTATAGGGGTAAGGGGACAGGGATACTAAAGTGATGTAGGTATAGGGGTAAGGGGACAGGGGTACTAAAGTGATGTAGGTATAGGGGTAAGGGACAGGGATACTAAAGTGATGTAGGTATAGGGGTAAGGGACAGGGATACTAAAGTGATGTAGGTATAGGGGTAAGGGGACAGGGATACTAAAGTGATGTAGGTATAGGGGTAAGGGGACAGGGATACTAAAGTGATGTCGGTATAGGAGTAAGGGACAGGGACACTAAAGTGATGTAGGTATAGGGGTAAGGGGACAGGGGTACTAAAGTGATGTAGGTATAGGGGTAAGGGGACAGGGATACTAAAGTGATGTAGGTATAGGGGTAAGGGGACAGGGATACTAAAGTGATGTAGGTATAGGGGTAAGGGGACAGGGATACTAAAGTGATGTAGGTATAGGGGTAAGGGGACAGGGATACTAAAGTGATGTAGGTATAGGGGTAAGGGACAGGGATACTAAAGTGATGTAGGTATAGGGGTAAGGGGACAGGGATACTAAAGTGATGTAGGTATAGGGGTAAGGGGACAGGGATACTAAAGTGATGTAGGTATAGGGGTAAGGGGACAGGGGTACTAAAGTGATGTAGGTATAGGGGTAAGGGGACAGGGATACTAAAGTGATGTAGGTATAGGGGTAAGGGGACAGGGATACTAAAGTGATGTAGGTATAGGGGTAAGGGGACAGGGATACTAAAGTGATGTAGGTATAGGGGTAAGGGGACAGGGGTACTAAAGTGATGTAGGTATAGGGGTAAGGGACAGGGATACTAAAGTGATGTAGGTATAGGGGTAAGGGACAGGGATACTAAAGTGATGTAGGTATAGGGGTAAGGGGACAGGGATACTAAAGTGATGTAGGTATAGGGGTAAGGGGACAGGGGACAGGGATACTAAAGTTATGTAGGTATAGGGGTAAGGGGACAGGGATACTAAAGTGATGTAGGTATAGGGGTAAGGGGACAGGGATACTAAAGTGATGTAGGTATAGGGGTAAGGGACAGGGATACTAAAGTGATGTAGGTATAGGGGTAAGGGGACAGGGACAGGGATACTAAACTGATGTAGGTATAGGGGTAAGGGGACAGGGATACTAAAGTGATGTACGTATAGGGGTAAGGGGACAGGGATACTAAAGTGATGTAGGTATAGGGGTAAGGGGACAGGGATAATAAAGTGATGTAGGTATAGGGGTAAGGGGACAGGGATACTAAAGTGATGTAGGTATAGAGGTAAGGGGACAGGGATACTAACGTGATGTAGGTATAGGGGTAAAGGACAGGGATACTAAAGTGATGTAGGTATAGGGGTAAAGGACAGGGATACTAAAGTGATGTAGGTATAGGGGTAAGGGGACAGGGATACTAAAGTGATGTAGGTATAGGGGTAAGGGACAGGGATACTAAAGTGATGTAGGTATAGGGGTAAAGGACAGGGATACTAAAGTGATGTAGGTATAGGGGTAGGGGACAGGGATACTAAAGTGATGTAGCTATAGGGGAAAGGGGACAGGGACACTAAAGTGATGTAGGTATAGAGGTAAGGGGACAGGGATACTAAAGTGATGTAGGTATAGAGGTAAGGGGACAGGGATACTAAAGTGATGTAGGTATAGGGGTAAAGGGACAGGGACACTAAAGTGATGTAGGTATAGGAGTAAGGGACAGGGACAGGGATACTAAAGGGATGTAGGTATAGGGGTAAGGGGACAGGGATACTAAAGTGATGTAGGTATAGGGGTAAGGGGACAGGGATACTAAAGTGATGTAGGTATAGGGGTAAGGGGACAGGGATACTAAAGTGATGTAGGTATAAGGGTAAGGGACAGGGATACTAAAGTGATGTAGGTATAAGGGTAAGGGGACAGAGATACTAAAGTGATGTAGGTATAGGGGTAAGGGACAGGGATACTAAAGTGATGTAGGTATAGGGGTAAGGGGACAGGGATACTAAAGTGATGTAGGTATAGGGGTAAGGGACAGGGATACTAAAGTGATGTAGGTATAGGGGTAAGGGACAGGGATACTAAAGTGATGTAGGTATAGGGGTAGGGGACAGGGATACTAAAGTGAAGTAGCTATAGGGGAAAGGGGACAGGGACACTAAAGTGATGTAGGTATAGAGGTAAGGGGACAGGGATACTAAAGTGATGTAGGTATAGAGGTAAGGGGACAGGGATACTAAAGTGATGTAAGTAAAGGGGTAAAGGGACAGGGACACTAAAGTGATGTAGGTATAGGAGTAAGGGACAGGGACAGGGATACTAAAGTGATGTAGGTATAGGGGTAAGGGGACAGGGATACTAAAGTGATGTAGGTATAGGGGTAAGGGGACAGGGATACTAAAGTGATGTAGGTATAGGGGTAAGGGGACAGGGATACTAAAGTGATGTAGGTATAAGGGTAAGGGACAGGGATACTAAGGTGATGTAGGTATAAGGGTAAGGGGACAGGGATACTAAAGTGATGTAGGTATAGGGGTAAGGGACAGGGATACTAAAGTGATGTAGGTATAGGGGTAAGGGACAGGGATACTAAAGTGATGTAGGTATAGGGGTAAGGGGACAGGGATACTAAAGTGATGTAGCTATAGGGGAAAGGGGACAGGGACACTAAAGTGATGTAGGTATAGAGGTAAGGGGACAGGGATACTAAAGTGATGTAGGTATAGAGGTAAAGGGACAGGGATACTAAAGTGATGTAGGTATAGGGGTAAGGGGACAGGGATACTAAAGTGATGTAGCTATAGGGGAAAGGGGACAGGGACACTAAAGTGATGTAGGTATAGAGGTAAGGGGACAGGGATACTAAAGTGATGTAGGTATAGAGGTAAAGGGACAGGGATACTAAAGTGATGTAGGTATAGGGGTAAGGGGACAGGGATACTAAAGTGATGTAGGTATAGGGGTAAGGGGACAGGGATACTACAGTGATGTAGGTATAAGGGTAAGGGGACAGGGGTACTAAAGTGATGTAGGTATAGGGGTAAGGGACAGGGATACTAAAGTGATGTAGGTATAGGGGTAAGGGGACAGGGATACTAAAGTGATGTAGGTATAGGGGTAAGGGGACAGGGATACTAAAGTGATGTAGATATAGGGGTAAGGGGACAGGGATACTAAAGTGATGTAGATATAGAGGTAAGGGGACAGGGATACTAAAGTGATGTAGGTATAGGGGTAAGGGGACAGGGATACTAAAGTGATGTAGGTATAAGGGTAAGGGGACAGGGATACTAAAGTGATGTAGGTATAGAGGTAAGTGGACAGGGATACTAAAGTGATGTAGAAATAGGGGTAAGGGTACAGGGATACTAAAGTGATGTAGATATAGGGGTAAGGGACAGGGATACTACAGTGATGTAGGTATAAGGGTAAGGGGACAGGGATACTAAAGTGATGTAGGTATAGGGGTAAGGGGACAGGGATACTACAGTGATGTAGGTATAGAGGTAAGGGACAGGGATACTGAAGTGATGTAGGTATAGGTGTAAGGGGACAGGGATACTAAAGTGATGTAGGTATAGGGGTAAGGGGACAGGGATACTACAGTGATGTAGGTATAGGGGTAAAGGGACAGGGATACTAAAGTGATGTAGGTATAGGAGTAAAGGATACTAAAGTAATGTAGGTATAGGAGTAAAGGATACTAAAGTGATGTAGGTATAGGAGTAAAGGATACTAAAGTGATGTAGGTATAGGAGTAAAGGATACTAAAGTGATGTAGGTATAGGAGTAAAGGATACTAATGTGATGTAGGTATAGGAGTAAAGGATACTAAAGTGATGTAGGTATAGGGGTAAGGGGACAGGGATACTACAGTGATGTAGGTATAAGGGTAAGGGGACAGGGATACTAAAGTGATGTAGGTATAGGGGTAAGGGGACAGGGATACTACAGTGATGTAGGTATAGAGGTAAGGGACAGGGATACTGAAGTGATGTAGGTATAGGTGTAAGGGGACAGGGACACTAAAGTGATGTAGGTATAGGGGTAAGGGACAGGGATACTAAAGTGATGTAGGTATAGGGGTAAGGGACAGGGATACTAAAGTGATGTAGGTATAGGGGTAAGGGGACAGGGATACTAAAGTGATGTAGGTATAGAGGTAAGGGGACAGGGATACTAAAGTGATGTAGGTATAGGGGTAAGGGACAGGGATACTAAAGTGATGTAGGTATAGGTGTAAGGGGACAGGGATACTAAAGTGATGTAGGTATAGGGGTAAGGGACAGGGATACTAAAGTTATGTAGGTATAGAGGTAAGGGGACAGGGATACTAAAGTTATGTAGGTATAGGGGTAAGGGACAGGGATACTAAAGTGATGTAGATATAGGGGTAAGGGGACAGGGATACTAAAGTGATGAAGGTATAGGGGTAAGGGGACAGGGATACTAAAGTGATGTAGGTATAGGGGTAAGGGGACAGGGATACTAAGGTGATGTAGGTATAGGGGTAAGGGGACAGGGATACTAAAGTGATGTAGGTATAGGGGTAAGGGGAGAGGGATACTAAAGTGATGTAGGTATAGAGGTAAGGGACAGGGATACTAAAGTGATGTAGGTATAGGGTAAGGGACAGGGATACTAAAGTGATGTAGGTATAGGGGTAAGGGGACAGGGGTACTAAAGTGATGTAGGTATAGGGGTAAGGGGACAGGGATCCTAAAGTGATGTAGGTATAGGGGTAAGGGGACAGGGATACTAAAGTGATGTAGGTATAGGGGTAAGGGACAGGGATACTAAAGTCATGTAGGTATAGGGGTAAGGGATAGGGATACTAAAGTGATGTAGGTATAGGGGTAAGGGACAGGGATACTAAAGTGATGTAGGTATAGGGGTAAGGGACAGGGACACTAAAGTGATGTAGGTATAGGGGTAAGGGGACAGGGGTACTAAAGTGATGTAGGTATAGGGGTAAGGGGACAGGGATACTAAAGTGATGTAGGTATAGGGGTAAGGGACAGGGACACTAAAGTGATGTAGGTATAGGGGTAAGGGGACAGGGATACTAAAGTGATGTAGGTATAGGGGTAAGGGACAGGGGTACTAAAGTGATGTAGGTATAGGGGTAAGGGGACAGGGATACTAAAGTGATGTAGGTATAGGGGTAAGGGACAGGGATACTAAAGTGATGTAGGTATAGGGGTAAGGGACAGGGACACTAAAGTGATGTAGGTATAGGGGTAAAGGGGACATGGATACTAAAGTGATGTAGGTATAGGGGTAAGGGACAGGGGTACTAAAGTGATGTAGGTATAGGGGTAAAGGACAGGGACACTAAAGTGATGTAGGTATAGAGGTAAGGGACAGGGATACTAAAGTGATGTAGGTATAGGGGTAAGGGATACTAAAGTGATGTAGGTATAGGGGTAAGGGGACAGGGATACTAAAGTGATGTAGGTATAGGGGTAAAGGACAGGGACACTAAAGTGATGTAGGTATAGAGGTAAGGGACAGGGATACTAAAGTGATGTAGGTATATGGGTAAGGGGACAGGGATACTAAAGTGATGTAGGTATAGGGGTAAAGGACAGGGATACTAAAGTGATGTAGGTATAGAGGTAAGGGGTCAGGGGTACTAAAGTGATGTAGATATAGGGGTAAGGGGACAGGGGTACTAAAGTGATGTAGATATAGGGGTAAGGGGACAGGGGTACTAAAGTGATGTAGATATAGGGGTAAGGGAACAGGGATACTAAAGTGATGTAGATATAGGGGTAAGGGGACAGGGATACTAAAGTGATGTAGGTATAGGGGTAAGGGACAGGGATACTAAAGTGATGTAGGTATAGGGGTAAGGGACAGGGATACTAAAGTGATGTAGGTATAGGGGTAAGGGACAGGGATAGTGGATGACGGATCACCACCTCAAGCTGAACCTCGGCAAGACGGAGACGCTCTTCCTCCCGGGGAAGGACTGCCCGTTCCATGATCTCGCCATCACGGTTGACAAATCCATTGTGTCCTCCTCCCAGAGTGCTAAGAACCTTGGCGTGATCCTGGACAACACCCTGTCGTTCTCAACTAACATCAAGGCGGTGACCCGTTCCTGTAGGTTCATGCTCTACAACATTCGCAGAGTACGACCCTGCCTCACGCAGGAAGCGGCGCAGGTCCTAATCCAGGCACTTGTCATCTCCCGTCTGGATTACTGCAACTCGCTGTTGGCTGGGCTCCCTGCCTGTGCCATTAAACCCCTACAACTCATCCAGAACGCCGCAGCCCGTCTGGTGTTCAACTTTCCCAAGTTCTCTCACGTCACCCCGCTCCTCCGCTCTCTCCACTGGCTTCCAGTTGAAGCTCGCATCCGCTACAAGACCATGGTGCTTGCCTACGGAGCTGTGAGGGGAACGGCACCTCCGTACCTTCAGGCTCTGATCAGGCCCTACACCCAAACAAGGGCACTGCGTTCATCCACCTCTGGCCTGCTCGCCTCCCTACCTCTGAGGAAGTACAGTTCCCGCTCAGCCCAGTCAAAACTGTTCGCTGCTCTGGCACCCCAATGGTGGAACAAACTCCCTCACGACGCCAGGTCAGCGGAGTCAATCACCACCTTCCGGAGACACCTGAAACCCCACCTCTTTAAGGAATACCTAGGATAGGATAAAGTAATCCTTCTAATCCTCCCCCCCCCCCCTAAAAGATTTAGATGCACTATTGTAAAGTGGTTGTTCCACTGGATATCATAAGGTGAATGCACCAATTTGTAAGTCGCTCTGGATAAGAGCGTCTGCTAAATGACTTAAATGTAAATGTAATACTAAAGTGATGTAGGTATAGGGGTAAGGGGACAGGGATACTAAAGTGATGTAGGTATAGGGGTAAGGGGACAGGGATACTAAAGTGATGTAGATATAGGGGTAAGGGGACAGGGATACTAAAGTGATGTAGATATAGGGGTAAGGGGACAGGGATACTAAAGTGATGTAGGTATAGGGGTAAGGGGACAGGGATACTAAAGTGATGTAGGTATAGGGGTAAGGGGACAGGGATACTAAAGTGATGTAGTTATAGGGGTAAGGGGACAGGGATACTAAAGTGATGTAGGTATAGGGGTAAGGGGACAGGGATACTAAAGGTATGTAGGTATAGGGGTAAGGGGACAGGGGTACTAAAGTGATGTAGATATAGGGGTAAGGGGACAGGGATACTAAAGTGATGTAGGTATAGGGGTAAGGGGACAGGGATACTAAAGTGATGTAGGTATAGAGGTAAGGGACAGGGATACTAAAGTGATGTAGGTAAAGGGGTAAGGGGACAGGGATACTAAAGTGATGTAGGTATAGGGGTAAGGGGACAGGGATACTAAAGTGATGTAGGTATAGGGGTAAGGGGACAGGGATAAAGGTATAGGGGTAAGGGGACAGGGACATCACTTTAGTATCCCTGTCCCTTACCTCTATACCTACATCACTTTATGATGTAGTGATGTAGGTATAGAGGTAAGGGACAGGGATACTAAAGTGATGTAGGTAAAGGGGTAAGGGGACAGGGGACAGGGATACTAAAGTTATGTAGGTATAGGGGTAAGGGGACAGGGATACTAAAGTGATGTAGGTATAGGGGTAAGGGGACAGGGATACTAAAGTGATGTAGGTATAGGGGTAAGGGGACAGGGATACTAAAGTGATGTAGGTATAGGGGTAAGGGGACAGGGATACTAAAGTGATGTAGGTATAGGGGTAAGGGGACAGGGATACTAAAGTGATGTAGGTATAGGGGTAAGGGGACAGGGGTACTAAAGTGATGTAGATATAGAGGTAAGGGGACAGGGATACTAAAGTGATGTAGGTATAGGGGTAAGGGGACAGGGGACAGGGATACTAAAGTGATGTAGGTATAGGGGTAAGGGGACAGGGATACTAAAGTGATGTAGGTATAGGGGTAAGGGGACAGGGATACTAAAGTGATGTAGGTATAGGGGTAAGGGGACAGGGGTACTAAAGTGATGTAGGTATAGGGGTAAGGGGACAGGGATACTAAAGTGATGTAGGTATAGGGGTAAGGGACAGGGATACTAAAGTGATGTAGGTATAGGGGTAAGGGGACAGGGGACAGGGATACTGAAGTGATGTAGGTATAGGGGTAAGGGACAGGGATACTAAAGTGATGTAGATATAGAGGTAAGAGGACAGGGGTACTAAAGTGATGTAGGTATAGGGGTAAGGGGACAGGGATACTAAAGTGATGTAGATATAGGGGTAAGGGGACAGGGATACTAAAGTGATGTAGGTATAGGGGTAAGGGGACAGGGATACTAAAGTGATGTAGGTATAGGGGTAAGGGGACAGGGATACTAAAGTGATGTAGGTATAGGGGTAAGGGACAGGGATACTAAAGTGATGTAGGTATAGGGGTAAGGGGACAGGGATACTAAAGTGATGTAGGTATAGGGGTAAGGGGACAGGGATACTAAAGTGATGTAGGTATAGGGGTAAGGGACAGGGATACTAAAGTGATGTAGGTATAGGGGTAAGGGACAGGGATACTAAAGTGATGTAGGTAGGTATGTATAGGGGTATGTGATGTAGGTAGGTATGTATAGGGGTATGGTCATATATTCTAAGAGCCAGTTATGTCCAAGTCATACATTCTAAGAGCCAGTTATGTTCAAGTCATACATTCTAAGAGCCAGTCAAGTCCAAGTCATACATTCTAAGAGCCAGTCAAGTCCAAGTCATACATTCTAAGAGCCAGTCAAATCCAAGTCATACATTCTAAGAGCCAGTCAAGTCCAAGGCATACATTCTAAGAGCCATTCAAGTCCAAGTTATACATTCTAAGAGCCAGTTAAGTCCAAGTCATACATTCTAAGAGCCAGTCAAGTCCAAGTTATACATTCTAAGAGCCAGTCAAATCCAAGTCATACATCTAAGAGTCAGTCAAGTCCAAGTCATACATTCTAAGAGCCAACCAAGTCCAAGTCATACATTCTAAGAGCCAGTTAAGTCCAAGTCATACATTCTAAGAGCCAGTCAAGTCCAAGTCATACATTCTAAGAGCCAGTCAAATCCAAGTCATACATCTAAGAGTCAGTCAAGTCCAAGTCATACATTCTAAGAGCCAACCAAGTCCAAGTCATACATTCTAAGAGCCAGTTATGTCCAAGTCATACATTCTAAGAGCCAGTTAAGTCCAAGTAATACATTCTAAGAGCCAGTCAAATCCAAGTCATACATTCTAAGAGCCAGTCAAGTCCAAGTCATACATTCTAAGAGCCAGTCAAGTCCAAGTCATGCATTCTAAGAGGCAGTCAAGTTGAGTCCAGTCACAAGTTTTTTCAAGTCAAGTCTCAAGTCAAGTAAAAACAATCTATACATGCAATGACTTGTTCAACTACAAGTCTGTCTATTTATTGAGGCTACCAGACAGCCCGTTTCTTTATTTTGTCTACAACACATTTTGATTATGTAATAATGAGTTTGTACAATATATTCCAAATGCAAGCTTTATAACTAAATGATCAATTTCAAGCAATTTGTACATACCACAAGACCAGTAGGCCTATTGTTGCTTGATGCCCCATTGTTGGTGAGCTTGCAAAGTAAACAGTTAATATTCTTGGTAACCGAACAATTTTTGGAGCTGCATATTTATTAAAGGCAAAGACATATTTGGGAATCGCTGGGATAAAATGACAGCATATCTTGCATTGCTAGCTAAGGCTGACATCTTGTGGCGTAAAGAGGAATTGCATTGGTTTAATAGCCCGCAATCAAACATTCAGAACTATGTTTGCTCATTATGCTATTTATTTTGATGTAATTGAATCTTTATGAATCTATTCAAAATCTCCTGTATAGTCACTTGCAGACAGGGTCTAATTTGCTCTCGGGACTGAAGCGACACTTGTGATATTTTCCTAAAATGTCAGATACAATATGTTTGATAAGTACAGTAGCTAAAATAAATATCAACATATAGGATGTAAAATTATATCCTGTTGCTTTGATATCACCTGTTCAAACAATCTAATAATGTTCATGTACACAGCCATACAGATGCACTAGCCCTTGACCTTTCAGATGCCTGGCTCTCATTGGCTGTCTCGCAAGCACAATCAGTATTCCATGCTATCTCATTGGTCATTGGGTTGACAACCGTTCCAGACATTGGTTCCAGCTTGCCTTGTAGACCTCCATTCCGCCAGCAAGAATAAGCAATACTTAGCAAGAATTTAGGCCGTTACCTCGGCTTTTTCCTAAATAAATGTCCTGCAATGAAGATCGTGAAAAATATTACAAATGGTCGAGATTCGTAACATGTTATGAGGAAATGTTAGCAGACTTCAAATTTAGTTTAACAATATGGAAAAATCAATAAAGTTAATCGCCTTTATAGCAAAAATGATATTATAGCGTTGACATTATTGTTTACAGCAAGTAATTATTACTAGATAGTTATCATGGCAACAACAATAATACAAATAACAAAACATTATTTATAGTGCTACTATTAATAAAAATATGAATAATATTATTATAATAATTATAATAATCAACTTCAGAAAATACTTTTAAATCCCATTATTAATTAGCGCATTTGTTTTGCACGAAGTTCAGTACGTTTTTTCACAGTGAACATACTGCACCGTAGTACACAATTACCTGTATACTGAAGGAGCAGGACGCTCCTCTGGGTGTAAACTCTGTAGATTTGGAAACTAGAAGCCTGAGTAAAATGGACCCCCCTTTCACTAAAACACCGTACAGTGCAATAAATGATATGAGAACACACAAAAAACAATGTTTGACCATTTAGGCTTTGCACTGTCTCTTTATTCTGAAGGATTCCAGAAATCCGTGACCCGGAAGTACTTAGTTATTCTTTCCTGCTTCACAGCGGTACCTTGTAGCGCGTTGAAGGTGAAGTTCGCTTGTCTCTCCGCTGCAGCCTATCGGTGAGGTACTGAACAAGAACGACTCTCTCCCCTTCTCCTGCTCTGTACCGGGATCCGTTATAATCATGTCTATATTCGCCGAAGTACCTCAAGCCCCTCCAGTGGCCGTTTTTAAACTGACTGCCGATTTCAGAGAGGACACTCACGTGCAGAAGGTGAATTTGGGAGTCGGAGGTAAGAGAGAGAAGCTCCAACAAGCTATTCTAACTTACGTTTCGAATTTGCAACACAGACGGGTAAACTGCTTTGACCACGGCCACTAGTTTGAGTAGCATGACAATAGAATGCTTGCCAACTAACATGGCTTTGACCTTCCTCGTTAGCATGCTGGCTAACAAAGTAGTCGAAGTTTGACAGCAAGTGCAACTAGACTGCCGCATATATCAGCCATAGTTTTCTGCTAATACAGGGACATCTTGCTAGTATCTAACATGATTTACATGTTATGCTTTGCAGCATGAAAGCATTTATAAAACGCTGCTCATTCTGCAGTTTGACATTTGTTGGACACTGGACAGCAATGTGACCTCATGATTGATTCTACGAGAACCCGTGCGGTCCATACAGAACAGATCAGGCAGTCCGCAATAGAAGCGTATTATAAACTGTTAACTTCAGTTCGAACTCAGTCGTCATAGGACTGGTGACGTCGGGTGACACACCTTCCAAAAGGTCTGCGGTCATTCCTAAACATTGTAGATGAGGTCTGAATACCATCGCCATACAATTAGGAATTGGATCTCTATGACCAGTGGGCTCTGGTCAGAACAGATAGTTATGCATGTGTTGGGTTTGGAATAGATCACTCTGCCTTCACTACTAGGTTATATTGTGATCCCTTGCATTTCATTCATCAGTCTTCCAATGCCAAGGGTGTAGGGAATGCATGATTGTATCTTCTCACTCACCGTTTAAACCTGTTCCCCAAACCACTCTCTGTTCAATTCACAACGACAGACTTAGACAGGTGAACAATGGTTCTGACTAGAGGGAGAACAGCAGGGCTCATCAACTAGATTCTACACCGGGACCATTGTTTTTCTTGAGCCGATGCTCAGGGGAACATAATTACAAGTCATTTGTAGGCTGCAAATTGACGGCAAGAAGCCCAAACATATATAATATTTGACTAGAACATAATCACATATTTGCATATGATCACATATCTCACTATTGTGCGAGGGAATACTTTGGAACAGATTTCCAAAATCATTTGGAGCTAGGCCCCCCACCCCCCCAAAAATAACCTGCGGGCCAAATTCGGCCAGTTGGGGAACCTCAAGTTGGGGTTAGCTCAACCTGCTAGGAAAAGGGAGGGGGTTAGCTCAACCTGCTAGGAAAAGGGAGGGGGTTAGCTCAACCTGCTAGGAAAAGGGAGGGGGTTAGCTCAACCTGCCAGGAAAAGGGAGGGGGTTAGCTCAACCTGCTAGGAAAAGGGAGGGGGTTAGCTCAACCTGCTAGGAAAAGGGAGGGGGTTAGCTCAACCTGCTAGGAAAAGGGAGGGGGTTAGCTCAACCTGCTAGGAAAAGGGAGGGGGTTAGCTCAACCTGCCAGGAAAAGGGAGGGGGTTAGCTCAACCTGCTAGGAAAAGGGAGGGGGTTAGCTCAACCTGCTAGGAAAAGGGAGGGGGTTAGCTCAACCTGCTAGGAAAAGGGAGGGGGTTAGCTCAACCTGCTAGGAAAAGGGAGGGGGTTAGCTCAACCTGCTAGGAAAAGGGAGGGGGTTAGCTCAACCTGCTAGGAAAAGGGAGGGGGTTAGCTCAACCTGCTAGGAAAAGTCACTTCCGCTCGTACTCCCTCGGTAGTAGCTACAGAACCTAGAGCCAAGGGCCTCATAACACAACACCACACAGGACTCCTGGGAAAATATCGCCTGGTTGTTGTTGGCAGTGAGAGACTGATGCTAGTAGAAACAGGGTGTGTTGAGGAACTGTTATTATAAACTAGTTTGGCTTGTCTTGTGACCTTGATGAATCACTATTTGGTATATTAATGAACTGCAGGAAGGGAAAAAAACAACAAAGAAAAGTAGCTTCTAACCAGCTAGCCTACATGTCTGTAGTTTCCCCTTAGACTAGACCAGGGCCTGGTGTAGGCCAGCCAGCTAGGCTACATGTCTGTAGTTTCCCCTTAGACTAGACCAGGGCCTGGTGTAGGCCAGCTAGCTAGGCTACATGTATGTAGTTTCCCCTTCGACTAGACCAGGGCCTGGTGTAGGCCAGCCAGCTAGGCTACATGTATGTAGTTTCCCCTTCGACTAGACCAGGGCCTGGTGTAGGCCAGCCAGCTAGGCTACATGTATGTAGTTTCCCCTTCGACTAGACCAGGGCCTGGTGTAGGCCAGCCAGCTAGGCTACATGTATGTAGTTTCCCCTTCGACTAGACCAGGGCCTGGTGTAGGCCAGCTAGCTAGGCTACATGTATGTAGTTTCCCCTTCGACTAGACCAGGGCCTGGTGTAGGCCAGCCAGCTAGGCTACATGTATGTAGTTTCCCCTTCGACTAGACCAGGGCCTGGTGTAGGCCAGCCAGCTAGGCTACATGTATGTAGTTTCCCCTTCGACTAGACCAGGGCCTGGTGTAGGCCAGCCAGCTAGGCTACATGTATGTAGTTTCCCCTTCGACTAGACCAGGGCCTGGTGTAGGCTAGCTAGGCTACATGTATGTAGTTTCCCCTTCGACTAGACCAGGGCCTGGTGTAGGCTAGCTAGGCTACATGTATGTAGTTTCCCCTTCGACTAGACCAGGGCCTGGTGTAGGCCAGCTAGCTATTTGTTGTGAACTTTGGTAACTGAATATCAACGGCTGTAATTTGATCCTCAATGGTAGAGCGCACCGGCCTGGACTGGAAAGGAGAGAAATTGGAAGGCTTTCCTTAGAGAGGGAAATTAAGCTCCTCGGAAGTCACATGCACAGGCGTGCACACACACACACACACACACACACTTATTCTTCAGGCCAGGGTGACCTCCAGCAGAGCAGGGTGTGACAGCAGACTGCATGAATTGAACATACTGCAGCACTATGGCTGTGTTGCAGCCTGCTAGTGGTCATTATCAAAAGTTGTTTTGGTGTCAACCATCAACATTTTTAAGTAGGCTTATTATAACTAGGCTATTGTACACTCTGTAATACTTGTTTTTGTCTCTCCAGCCTACAGTTAATGACTGCCTGGTGCCTGCTATTGGTCCTGCCCACACTGACAGGCTGACAGACATGTACAGTGTGTATTATAAAACATTTTATTTAACTCGGCAAGTCAGTTAAGAACAAATTCTTATTTAAAATGACGGCCTACCCCGGCCAAACCCTAACCCGGATGACGCTGGGCCAATTGTGTGCTGCTCTATGGTACTCCCAATCACGGCCAGTTTTGATACAGCCTGGAATCAAACCAGGGTCTGTAATGACGCCTCTAGCACTGAGATGCAGTGCCTTAGACCGCTGTGCCACTCTGGAGCCCTGTATACAGATGGTGTACATATGACTGTCTACCATGGGTCCTGCCTAGATAGACAGTTAGATACAGTATATAATGTCTCTCTCCTCAGCCTACCGTACAGATGACTGTCTACCGTGGGTCCTGCCTAGATAGACAGTTAGATACAGTATATAATGTCTCTCTCCTCAGCCTACCGTACAGATGACTGTCTACCGTGGGTCCTGCCTAGATAGACCGTTAGATACAGTATATAATGTCTCCTCTCTCTCCTCAGCCTACCGTACAGATGACTGTCTACCGTGGGTCCTGCCTAGATAGACAGTTAGATACAGTATATAATGTCTCTCTCCTCAGCCTACCGTACAGATGACTGTCTACCGTGGGTCCTGCCTAGATAGACCGTTAGATACAGTATATAATGTCTCCTCTCTCTCCTCAGCCTACCGTACAGATGACTGTCTACTGTGGGTCCTGCCTAGATAGACCGTTAGATACAGTATATAATGTCTCCTCTCTCTCCTCAGCCTACCGTACAGATGACTGTCTACCATGGGTCCTGCCTAGATAGACAGTTAGATACAGTATATAATGTCTCTCTCCTCAGCCTACCGTACAGATGACTGTCTACCGTGGGTCCTGCCTAGATAGACCGTTAGATACAGTATATAATGTCTCCTCTCTCTCCTCAGCCTACCGTACAGATGACTGTCTACCGTGGGTCCTGCCTAGATAGACAGTTAGATACAGTATATAATGTCTCTCTCCTCAGCCTACCGTACAGATGACTGTCTACCGTGGGTCCTGCCTAGATAGACAGTTAGATACAGTATATAATGTCTCTCTCCTCAGCCTACTGTACAGATGACTGTCTACCGTGGGTCCTGCCTAGATAGACCGTTAGATACAGTATATAATGTCTCCTCTCTCTCCTCAGCCTACCGTACAGATGACTGTCTACCGTGGGTCCTGCCTAGATAGACAGTTAGATACAGTATATAATGTCTCTCTCCTCAGCCTACCGTACAGATGACTGTCTACCGTGGGTCCTGCCTAGATAGACAGTTAGATACAGTATATAATGTCTCTCTCCTCAGCCTACCGTACAGATGACTGTCTACCATGGGTCCTGCCTAGATAAACCGTTAGATACAGTATATAATGTCTCTCTCCTCAGCCTACCGTACAGATGACTGTCTACCATGGGTCCTGCCTAGATAAACCGTTAGATACAGTATATAATGTCTCTCTCCTCAGCCTACCGTACAGATGACTGTCTACCGTGGGTCCTGCCTAGATAGACCGTTAGATACAGTATATAATGTCTCTCTCCTCAGCCTACCGTACAGATGACTGTCTACCGTGGGTCCTGCCTAGATAGACAGTTAGATACAGTATATAATGTCTCTCTCCTCAGCCTACCGTACAGATGACTGTCTACCGTGGGTCCTGCCTAGATAGACCGTTAGATACAGTATATAATGTCTCCTCTCTCTCCTCAGCCTACCGTACAGATGACTGTCTACCGTGGGTCCTGCCTAGATAGACCGTTAGATACAGTATATAATGTCTCCTCTCTCTCCTCAGCCTACCGTACAGATGACTGTCTACCGTGGGTCCTGCCTAGATAGACAGTTAGATACAGTATATAATGTCTCTCTCCTCAGCCTACCGTACAGATGACTGTCTACCGTGGGTCCTGCCTAGATAGACCGTTAGATACAGTATATAATGTCTCTCTCCTCAGCCTACTGTACAGATGACTGTCTACCGTGGGTCCTGCCTAGATAGACCGTTAGATACAGTATATAATGTCTCCTCTCTCTCCTCAGCCTACCGTACAGATGACTGTCTACCGTGGGTCCTGCCCGTAGTGAAGAAGGTAGAGAAGATGATAGTGGAGGACAACAGTCTGAACCACGAGTATCTTCCCATCCTGGGTCTCCCTGAGCTCCGCTCTGCTGCCTCCAAGGTGGCCCTGGGGGATGACAGCCCCGCCATCAAGGACGGAAGGGTAGGTAGCAGGGAGGGACACATGTATATACATAGACACATACCAGAGTTGGGCAGAATTGAATTGAAAATGCCTCAGAAATTCCCATAAAATGATTGAATTGAAGTCGTAAGGAGAATACAGAATTACAATTTTTAATTTGAAGTGTCTCTTTTACATTTACATTACATTTTAGTCATTTAGCAGACGCTCTTATCCAGAGCGACTTACAGTAGAGTGCATACATTTTTATTACATTTTTTTTTTTTTTTTACATACTGAGACAAGGATATCCCTACCGGCCAATCCCTCCCTAACCCCTAACCCGGACGACGCTATGCCAATTGTGCGTCGCCCCACGGACCTCCCGGTTGCGGCCGGCTGCGACAGAGCCTGGGCGTGAACCCAGAGACTCTGGTGGCGCAGCTAGCACTGCGATACAGTGCCCTAGACCACTGCGCCACCCCACTACATTAGGTGTAGTCTATACAACTATACATCTTGTGCTTAAAACATCAAACATGTCGTAATATACATGCATATAAAACAATCCATTTTCAGGACAACATCTTGAAATGTATGATCAAAGAAAACGACACCTGTATGTGAATATTCAAAGTTATTATATTTTATTAATCACTTACAATTAGTTAAATATGGGGGAAATACAACATTTCCCAGCAGTAGTTCAACCCTCAAGTTGACCCTGAGGCCTTGAAAAAGAAGCCAAACAAATGAAATGGTGGTGGGAAAGTTAAGGTCTGTTGTAAGCACTAAGGTTAAGAGAGTTGATGAACATTGTTTCCAGGGAAAAGTGATATATTATTTGGTATCTGGAAGTGTGACCTGTCAGATTCAATATAACTCGTTCCATGACTGAGTCCAATTTCTTTGAATTGCACTGAATTAAATTCTACTTCCTGTAACTCAAGTTCTACATCGTGGGGTGGAAGTCAACACACACACACACACACACATACACACATACACACATACACAGAATCTTCTGCCTTGCCGTGCCCAAATGTTGATGTTTTCTCTCTTTCCAGGTGGGAGCGGTCCAGGCATTGGGAGGTACCGGTGCGTTGAGGATCGGGGCGGAGTTTCTGAGGCGCTGGTACAACGGCACCAACAACACTGCCACGCCCGTCTACGTCTCTGCGCCGACCTGGGGTCAGTGGGCGGAGCTACAACCAACTGATTTACATGGAATTGATTTAGCCAGGATTTTCCAGGGAGTCCTGGGTTCCATAGAACCAATAAGGACTGTTTAGATAACCATAGTACCAATAAGGACTGTTTAGATGACAAGATAACCATAGAACCAATAAGGACTGTTTAGATAACCATAGAACCAATAAGGACTGTTTAGATAACCATAGTACCAATAAGGACTGTTTAGATGACAAGATAACCATAGAACCAATAAGGACTGTTTAGATAACCATAGAACCAATAAGGACTGTCTAGATGACAAGATAACCAATAAGGACTGTTTAAATGACAAGATAACCATAGAACCAATAAGGACTGTCTAGATGACAAGATAACCAATAAGGACTGTTTAGATGACAAGATAACCA
Source organism: Salvelinus fontinalis (assembly GCF_029448725.1). Taxonomy (NCBI): domain Eukaryota; kingdom Metazoa; phylum Chordata; class Actinopteri; order Salmoniformes; family Salmonidae; genus Salvelinus; species Salvelinus fontinalis. The sequence goes on from NC_074667.1 coordinate 63,678,647, forward strand.
TAGAACCAATAAGGACTGTTTAGATGACAAGATAACCATAGAACCAATAAGGACTGTTTAGATGACAAGATAACCATAGAACCAATAAGGACTGTTTAGATGACAAGATAACCATAGAACCAATAAGGACTGTTCAGATAACAAGATAACCATAGAACCAATAAGGACTGTCTAGATGACAAGATAACCATAGAACCAATAAGGACTGTTTAGATGACAAGATAACCATAGAACCAATAAGGACTGTTTAGATGACAAGATAACCATAGAACCAATAAGGACTGTTTAGATAACAAGATAACCATAGAACCAATAAGGACTGTCTAGATGACAAGATAACCATAGAACCAATAAGGACTGTTTAGATGACAAGATAACCACAGAACCAATAAGGACTGTCTAGATGACAAGATAACCACAGAACCAATAAGGACTGTCTAGATGACAAGATAACCACAGAACCAATAAGGACTGTTTAGATGACAAGATAACCACAGAACCAATAAGGACTGTTTAGATGACAAGATAACCACAGAACCAATACGGACTGTTTAGATGACAAGATAACCACAGAACCAATAAGGACTGTCTAGATGACAAGATAACCACAGAACCAATAAGGACTGTTTAGATGACAAGATAACCAATAAGGACTGTTTAGATGACAAGATAACCATAGAACCAATAAGGACTGTTTAGATGACAAGATAACCATAGAACCAATAAGGACTGTTTAGATGACAAGATAACCATAGAACCAATAAGGACTGTTTAGATGACAAGATAACCATAGAACCAATAAGGACTGTTTAGATGACAAGATAACCATAGAACCAATACGGACTGTTTAGATGACAAGATAACCATAGAACCAATACGGACTGTTTAGATGACAAGATAACCATAGAACCAATAAGGACTGTTTAGATGACAAGATAACCATAGAACCAATAAGGACTGTTTAGATGACAAGATAACCATAGAACCAATAAGGACTGTTTAGATGACAAGATAACCATAGAACCAATAAGGACTGTTTAGATGACAAGATAACCATAGAACCAATAAGGACTGTTTAGATGACAAGATAACCATAGAACCAATAAGGACTGTTTAGATGACAAGATAACCAATAAGGACTGTTTAGATGACAAGATAACCAATAAGGACTGTTTAGATGACAAGATAACCAATAAGGACTGTTTAGATGACAAGATAACCAATAAGGACTGTTTAGATGACAAGATAACCAATAAGGACTGTTTAGATGACAAGATAACCAATAAGGACTGTTTAGATGACAAGATAACCAATAAGGACTGTTTAGATGACAAGATAACCAATAAGGACTGTTTAGATGACAAGATAACCAATAAGGACTGTTTAGATGACAAGATAACCAATAAGGACTGTTTAGATGACAAGATAACCAATAAGGACTGTTTAGATGACAAGATAACCAATAAGGACTGTTTAGATGACAAGATAACCAATAAGGACTGTTTAGATGACAAGATAACCAATAAGGACTGTTTAGATGACAAGATAACCACAGAACCAATAAGGACTGTTTAGATGACAAGATAACTGAGACACAGCAGCAGACACACAGAGCACAGAGCACAATCAACATATTCTACTTCTATTGAGTCATCATCCACCTAAGAGCACAACATACTGAGCAAATACCCTCTTTTCCACCGCCTCCTCCTCGCCATCTTCTTCCTCCTCCTTCTCTCCCCCTATAGAGAACCACAATGCAGTGTTTTCGGATGCTGGGTTTAAAGATATCCGCCCCTACCACTACTGGGACGGAGCAAAGAAAGGCCTGGACGTGACTGGTATAATGGATGACCTGGAGGTGAGAGAGGGGCGGAGGGAGGGTGAGGGACTTGAGTTAGAGCGACATCATGCATGATTTAGGCTACAACAAGCTGTGGATGAGCGTCTCGCATTAATATTTCAGTTTGGTTGTCAGTTGTGTATCAGAACAACCAGTAATCTGAACAACAGATAACACACTGCAAACTGTTTTGCCGTCAGCCCCGTTTCACGCTGACATTTGACTACTCAGAATCATTTTCAGGAGATTTACTTGAACGCAGACATTCTTTCAAATGCACATCCTTAATCCTGTTCTTGATCATTGATGTGTGTTATTTTGTCAGAACGCTCCAGAACACTCTATCTTTGTGCTCCATGCCTGTGCCCACAACCCCACTGGGACAGACCCCACACCTGACGAATGGAAGACGATCGCTGAGGTCATGAAGGTGAGACAGGGGAGACAGCAGGAATGTATTCACTAGGAACCAAACGGAACCAAACGGGTAGGGACCTACCTGAATCTGTTCAATAGAAGCTCTAGTTTCATTGCAAAAAGCTTTCCATTTGGATGAAATCGTTTCTGTACTGCGACTAATGAATTCTCCCCAGGGGAACGGACATCTCACAATCCCAACCATAATCCATCTGGCTCGTTTATATTTTGGTAACTTTTTGTTTTTCCTTTCTACCCTCTCAATTCAATTCTCTCTCTTCCCCCCCAGAGGAGGAAGCTGTTTGTGTTCTTTGACTCAGCCTACCAGGGTTTTGCATCAGGCAGTCTGGATAAAGATGCCTGGGCCATCCGCTACTTTGTCTCTGAAGGATTTGAGCTGCTCTGTGCCCAGTCCTTCTCCAAGAACTTTGGCCTCTACAGTGAGTCTATAGACAGACACGTACATCGTGGTCCTCTGTGTCTCCGGTGGTACAGCATGGTGCTTGTAACGCCAGGATAGTGGGTTCAATTCCCGGGACCACCCATACGTAAAATGGATAAAATGTCTGTTAAATGGCATATATTATACATGGACACCAACATGTAACACACACACACACACACACACACACAGTCTGCTGCTGTGGCCACATTTCAGAGTTTCTGCTTACATTTTTCATATGGTCACAAACTCTCAGCCACTTAAACACCCACTGTGTGACGCTAATCCTCCATTTTGTTCCTTCGTCCTCCAGATGAGCGTGTTGGTAACCTGACGGTAGTGGCCCAGGATAAAGACAACCTGGCCCGTGTTCTGTCCCAGATGGAGAAGATCGTCAGGACCACCTGGTCCAACCCTCCCTCTCAGGGGGCGCGCATCGTAGCCATCACACTCAACAACCCCGATCTGTTCATAGAATGGTACGGTCAAAAATATAACCCTTTATACTCAACAACCCCGATCTGTTCATAGAATGGTACGGTCAAAAATATAACCCTTTATACTCAACAACCCAATTCTCTGCACAGAATGGTACAGTCCGACAACATTCCCTTCTAAGTTAACCCCGAGGAGTTCACTGAATGGTACAGTCCCAAGTTTTGACAACTGCTCCATTGTTATACATTAATAACTGTGCTTCCTTATTGGGGATTGTTGTACGTTAATAACTGTGCTTCCTTATTGGGGATTGTTGTACGTTAATAACTGTGCTTCCTTATTGGGGATTGTTGTACGTTAATAACTGTGCTTCCTTATTGGGGATTGTTGTACGTTAATAACTGTGCTTCCTTATTGGGGATTGTTGTACGTTAATAACTGTGCTTCCTTATTGGGGATTGTTGTACGTTAATAACTGTGCTTCCTTATTGGGGATTGTTGTACGTTAATAACTGTGCTTCCTTATTGGGGATTGTTGTACGTTAATAACTGTGCTTCCTTATTGGGGATTGTTGTACGTTAATAACTGTGCTTCCTTATTGGGGATTGTTGTACGTTAATAACTGTGCTTCCTAATTGGGGATTGTTGTACGTTAATAACTGTGCTTCCTAATTGGGGATTGTTGTACGTTAATAACTGTGCTTCCTTATTGGGGATTGTTGTACGTTAATAACTGTGCTTCCTTATTGGGGATTGTTGTACGTTAATAACTGTGCTTCCTTATTGGGGATTGTTGTACGTTAATAACTGTGCTTCCTTATTGGGGATTGTTGTACGTTAATAACTGTGCTTCCTTATTGGGGATTGTTGTAAGACTGCCGTTCCCATTCAGATCAGTGATATAGAGTTGAAGCTGTCCCACTCCCCGTGGGCTGTAGGAAGGGTAACGTCCTGTTGATGAGACCAGCTGAAGGCTAAACTAACCAACTCTCTCTCTCTCTCTCTCTCTCCTGTAGGAAGGGTAACGTCCTGTTGATGAGACCAGCTGAAGGCTAAACTAACCAACTCTCTCTCTCCTGTAGGAAGGGTAATGTAAAGACCATGGCTGACCGTGTATTGTTGATGAGAGACCAGTTGAAGGCTAAGCTCATTGCTCTGGGGACGCCTGGCACCTGGGACCACATCACTCAGCAGATCGGCATGTTCAGCTTCACCGGACTCAACCGTAAGAGTTTCCCAAACACACAGACATGTACGCAGGCACATCCAAGCAGACCGGGCATAAGAGTTTCCCAAACACACAGACATGTACGCAGGCACATCCAAGCAGACCGGGCATAATCTGTGCACGTGTAATCACACTTTTTTTTGACCGGGTGTTTTTTTTGTTGCTAAAATATGAAACGATGTCCCGGGCATTATGAGACCGGCGCTTGTCGGAGACTGCGTTTTTAATGTACTTTTTCCGGTAAGTTACAGAAACATGCACGCTCAACTACACACACACACACACACACATCCTCACACACGGATACAATTCTACAACTTAGATATGTTTCCTCTCCCTACAGTCTACAGCTAAGCAGATTGATCACATGATCAACATAGACAGTTGGCTGTCATTTTAATAACATTCTCTCTTCCTCCCTCTCCTTCCTCCCTCCAGCTAAGCAGGTGCAGTACATGATTAAGGAGAAGCATGTCTACCTGATGGCCAGCGGTCGTATCAACATGTGTGGCCTCACCTCCAAGAACATCGACTATGTCGCAGAGTCCATCCATGAGACAGTGTCCAAGGTCCAGTAAGGCCCCGCCGTCCACATCCAGCTACTTCCTGCTTCCTATCCACCACAGGAAGTACTGTTAACTGTCACGTGTGGTCTCGTCAAGCACCCCCTTCTGTGACAACACATCCTCTATAAGCAGTGCTCTAACCATCTATTGGTTGTAAAATGTAGAAGAGCGACGATATGACACGTGTTCACAACAATCAATGTTAATGATCAACATTATAACTGGTGTCTGTCCATCTTCTCTCCTCCTCAGATTACTGAGTCATCTGTAAACAATCTGAATGCAGACCTCTAGTCGAAGTATTTCACTCTCCTGGCGATCGTTACGTTGCCTTTTTATTTATTTTATTGTGCCATTTCCGGTTTTGAAAATGTATAAAAGATGACTGTGTGCACTTTGTTTAAAAAATATATATATATGTTTCAGAGCACTTGAAAGTGAAGCATTGCCAGAAGTTGAGTGAAAAGTTTGTAAAATTGTGTGATTGTGTGTTGTACATACGAGCCCCCAGACCTCCTATCTACAGACAACCACAATGCTTCTGAACGTCTTTTACATAGAACTGGTTCCATTTAACAATCGCCACGTTCTAGAATGTGTGAAATGGTGCATTGTGGATCGAATGCTCTGTGATGTCATGTGCCAGGCTTGAAAGGTTCTTTACAGTTCATGCATGTGCCTAATAGGTCAAACGTTAACAGGAAATGCCCTCTGATTGGGTGATATGACCTTTTCTAAACATTTGAGCAGCTATATGCAGATATGGCCTATAGGAAAAGCACATACCACTACTGTGGTAATAGTTGAACCACGTAAATGTCTGTGGCTTAGGTTCTGTGTTAGGCATGTACTTGGTGTGATAAAACACTCCTATTCATAATAACGCTACTTATGAATGATTGTTAATCTCCGCCTTTAACGGTTCTGTATTTGTTTTGTTGTTTTGTTCACTGTACACATACGGTTGGTCTTCCAACACACAGCCACACGCCATTTGATTGCCATGGTTATATTGACATCCTGTATGTACATTCATACAGCTAATAATAAATGATGAATCGTGTACTAAACTGAATGTAATTTCTCATTTTTTCTCTACCTGTGTACATGGCTGTTTTAATCTAGTTCTAAAAGACTAAATACTGCCGACGAACGGTTAAAGCACCGGTCGGCTGACTGATCGACCTACTGCCTCTGACCACAGAATATCAGCCGCCATTTTCTGTTTTAATTTCCAAAAAGATTCTACATGTTGAATCGCCACCGTTCATCAACATCCACCAGGTAATTGACTGCCCAGATGGGTTTGGGGTATTTTATTAGGATCCCCATTACCTGTTGTGAAAGCAGCAGCTACTCTTCCTGGGGACCTCTGTGGGACACTCAATCACAGACACCCCGAATCCCTTTTGGAATTCCCCCGGAGGCCCTTGGTGTAGTTCTGGGTATTTTGCTACTGAGTCCCACAGTGGTGGTGTTCCTAATGGTGCGATTTGTCCTTAAGACATTAGTAATAAAGTAAAGTAGACCCAGAGTTTTTCCTAACCTGACAAGAAAAAACTCTGGGTCCTGCGTAATAACTGTCAGCAACTGGAATAAACAAAAACATTGTTCAAAGTCTGAACAATAAAAAGTCAGACAGCTGAAACCTGTGAATCTTTTTAATTCTGTACATTTTTAATGCAAAAATCCAAGGGGTTTTCCCCTGTTAAAATGCCCAGTGTAGTCATTTCAACATACTGTACCCATAAAGTCATTATAAACTCTATCTACAATACATCTCTCATATATGCATTTCTCTTCTATAAAAAGATATATCTCTGTATTACTTTCTGTGTAGGTGCCACTCTCTCCCCATACACCAGTGTTCTCCAGTCCTGACGATCTGTCTAATTTATCCATTTCAATTTAGGACCATTTTTGAGACAAAAAGCACTTTTAAAATGCATTGTGTTAAAATACCTCCATATAGACGTTGCTGACAAGCACAGGTCTAGAATCAGCTTCCCCCTCCCAAAATCCTAACCCTAACCATTGAGGTGAAAAACAAGAAAACTGACCTTAAATCAGTCTCATCCTACTCCAGTTAAAAACAGGGTTCTGATTGGCTGTTGCCTCTACTCCCATGCAGCATAGTGAGTCAGCACTTTTTCTGTTTTCCAAGGAAGGATGCTCTTCTCTCCCCACTGACCAATGACAGGAGCCACAGAGCATCACTCCCCCTTTACCCTTTCTCTCCATCCATCACGTTTCCCTTTTCTCCCAGCCCCTTGTCCTCTATGCCTCTCCTCCCCTCCCTCCTCTCTCTATCCCTCTGCCCAAACCCTCCTCTCTCTATTTCTCTCCCCTAGCCCTCCTCTCTATCCCTCTCCCTCTAGCCCTCCATCTTCTATGCCTCTCCTCCCCACCATTCTCTCTATCCCTCTCCCCTTCGTCCTCCTCCCTGCTCTCTCTCCTCCCCCATCTTTCTCCCCCCACTGTGGTGCAGTGGCACAAACCTGAATCGGCACAAACCCAGTCAGAGCAGAGACACACCCCGCGGTCTTAATCCAGAGAGAGAGAAACATGGGTCTTATGGTACAGCTTGTCAGATCAAATAAGAAATGTATTCTCTACAACAGATGTGTTTCCTAATGGCACGTCCTACATGAGTACCGTCTTTTGGATGTGTCCCGTTCACAACTGTGTAAAAGTGTTTCAGTATTGCTCATATACATCATTTGGAAGAGACTGGTCCGTTCTTGTGACTGGTCAGTCCTCATCCCCACCATTTGAGGAAGTTGTGATAACAGTTGGGCTGAGAGAATAGAGATGGACATGGTGCTCAGCCAGTACCTAAAACATGCAGATTGAAGATTTTCTCTTAGTAAGGCATTCAAACCCCAAACCATCTCAAGTCCTTTTAAACCCCTTACACCACCATGAGTCCATGCTGATAAGTGAACTTCTGGGTGAATCCTAAATAGAATTTTCACTGTCTCCCATTGATATCAATGCATGAAAATCCACTCAAGTGAAAGTTAGGATTCACCCCTTAGACAGTAGATAGGAAAGGGGATAGAAGAGAATAGTAATAAACATTCACTATCAAATAACACAAGTGATACAGCATCCATAAAAACGCCTGAAGAAGGAATGGACGAGGTCTTTATAACGGTGGATGGTGAATATTCTTCTGTGCACGGATGATATCTACATAGTCTTTGGTTTCCTTGGCACAGCTCCAACAGGGCCAATTCAATTCTTTTGTAGGGAGGGGGTGAATTAAATGTTGACAGTGGCTGAAACCAAAAACCTCCTCTCTTCTCCTGACATCCTTTGTCTTCAAATCCATTAGCCACTTAGACATGAAACATTCAAGAAGAGAAAATAACCTGGTTCATGATGTGGTAGCTTCCGTCCCACTGGTTCAGTTAGTTCCTTCCATTTGGTGCTGTCTAAGATCAGAGACTGTGGGGGTGTTATGGGGAGATGAGGTCTATCTTTTCTATGTGCTGTTATATCCTTCTGTTTCCCTTCAGAATGTCTGTTGGTTGGAACATCTGAGAGGTCAACTAGTGACTGGAACGTCTGGCAAATGTTGCAGAAACGTCTTTTAAACGATCAAAAAGAGGAAGAAAATAGGCTGTTGATGATTGTAGGAGTTAGTCCATACACACACACACAACACACACACAACACACACACACTGCTAGGTCTTGACCAGCGGCTGCTCTGATGTCTCCTCAGGTGTCTTGTCTCCTTCCCGAGACTTTTTCCTCTTCTTGTGACCTGAGGAGAAATAAATATGCATTTAATTGAAAAACATATATATATTTAAAAATATATATATATTGAAACATATAGATATTAAATTGAAAAAATGTATACATTTAACAGAGAAAAAACACGTATGGAGAAAAATACATTTAACTGAAACATTATACATTTATTTTTTTATTTTTTTATTAAAAAATATCAACATTTTATTGAATTAAATGTACTAAATGTAATTTAAATAAATATATATTTAATTGGAAAATATATAAATGTAATTGAAAAAAAGTATGTGCATTTCATTAATACTATTCATTGTGAATCAATGAATTGGACAATGACAATGTCATTTACAAGTACTTTGTAAATGGTGTTTAGTTCACTACTTCTGACCAGGCTTTTAGTGCTTCTTTCCTGCAATGTGGTGTAATTTTGGTCCAGTTTCAGCCTTTTACTGAAATGAGAGAGACCATTCTGCTGCTCTTTGGCTCTGAGAGGGAACACGTGTGTGTGTGTGGGACAGTCATTTAGTTAAAGTAGCTCTGTGATACTGAGCGGAGAAACACTCATTCTGCATCCCAACTGGCACACTGTTCCCTATTAAGTGCACTACTCTTGAACAGGACCCATAGAGCTTTGGGAATGGGTGCCACTTGGGAGGCTCACTTAACATTCATTCTCCATTCAGCTCATTCAGCAGTGGGCCAGTCGAGAGAGAAGAGAGAAACACACTAGTTGGCTCTCCTGTGTGAGTGTTAGAGGGTGAGAATGGCAGAGAGAGAGAGAGGGGGAGAGAGAGGGAGAGGGAGAGGGAGATTTTGTGGAGGTCAGAGTGATGGGCCAGAGTGGTACACACACACTGAGGGGCCAGGGGTTCCGTTAGGGGGGCCTCCAGAGAAAAGACTCTTGGCAGAGGGAGGCAGGGCCCAATGAATGACTGGTTGCTAGGATGCAGCTGTTCACGTAGCAGAGGTGCAGGGAAAGAGAAAGGCTCAGGATTTAGACTGTTACTAAGGGTGCATCCCAAATGGCACCCTACTCCCTATTTAGTGCACTACTTTTGACCAGGGCCCATGGGAATAAAGTGCCATTCGGGACGTATCCTAACATTACAAAGTGACCGGTGGAGGGGACTCACAGCGTGGGGTTGTTGGGTTTGTGCCATCACAGTGGCTGGGTTGAGATTTAAATGGTTGTATGTGTGTGTGGGCATTTGGATTGTCACACTGGTGTTAGAATGCAAGAGAGTAAAGGTGTGTGTGTATTGGTGTGTACTGTATGTTGTGTATGTTGTGTGTGTGACTCACTGAGTTTGAGCAGTAGTTTCTTGCCCAGTGTGTCCTCTGATCCACTCAGAGACAGGGTACTGATGAAAGAGGAGGGGGTGTCCGTCTCTATAGCAACAGAGGCGGTGTCTGAGAGAGAGAGAGGGAGAGACGGAATGTGACATTATCAATCTCCATAGTAAACTGTGGATGTTGTTTCTGTGTTAAATGTCTTCTCTCTTCACCAACATCCTCCTTATTCTCCAGTCTTCCACTCCTTTGTTCCTCCCTATATTCTCTTACCGTTGGGGCCGTCCCTCTCTGAGTTCTCCTCTCTGATGTAAGAGATCTCATCCATCCTGAGGAACACGGAGTCACTGGGGCTGTTCTGACCGTCTGATTTACTGCCTGTAGAGAGAGACAGGACAGGTATTATACACACAGTCACTGGGGCTGTTCTGACCGTCTGATTTACTGCCTGTAGAGAGAGACAGGACAGGTATTATACACACAGTCACTGGGGCTGTTCTGACCGTCTGATTTACTGCCTGTAGGGAGAGACAGGACAGTTATTATACACACAGTCACTGGGGCTGTTCTGACCGTCTGATTTACTGCCTGTAGAGAGAGACAGGAGAGTTATTATACACACAGTCACTGGGGCTGTTCTGACCGTCTGATTTACTGCCTGTAGAGAGAGACAGGAGAGTTATTATACACACAGTCACTGGGGCTGTTCTGACCGTCTGATTTACTGCCTGTAGAGAGAGACAGGAGAGTTATTATACACACAGTCACTGGGGCTGTTCTGACCGTCTGATTTACTGCCTGTAGGGAGCGACAGGACAGGTATTATACACACAGTCACTGGGGCTGTTCTGACCGTCTGATTTACTGCCTGTAGGGAGAGACAGGACAGGTATTATACACACAGTCACTGGGGCTGTTCTGACCGTCTGATTTACTGCCTGTAGGGAGAGACAGGACAGGTATTATACACACAGTCACTGGGGCTGTTCTGACCGTCTGATTTACTGCCTGTAGAGAGAGACAGGACAGGTATTATACACAGTCACTGGGGCTGTTCTGACCGTCTGATTTACTGCCTGTAGAGAGAGACAGGACAGGTATTATACACACAGTCACTGGGGCTGTTCTGACCGTCTGATTTACTGCCTGTAGAGAGAGAGACAGGACAGTTATTATACACACAGTCACTGGGGCTGTTCTGACCGTCTGATTTACTGCCTGTAGAGAGAGACAGGACAGTTATTATACACAGTCACTGGGGCTGTTCTGACCGTCTGATTTACTGCCTGTAGAGAGAGACAGGACAGGTATTATACACACAGTCACTGGGGCTGTTCTGACCGTCTGATTTACTGCCTGTAGAGAGAGAGACAGGACAGGTATTATACACAGTCACTGGGGCTGTTCTGACCGTCTGATTTACTGCCTGTAGGGAGAGACAGGACAGGTATTATACACAGTCACCGGGGCTGTTCTGACCGTCTGATTTACTGCCTGTAGGGGAGTAAGCAAAGGGAGTAAGTGTATTCTCTCTCTCCCTCCCTCCTACCAGTATGGTTGACTTACGGACGATGCGGTTCTTCTCGTTGAGCAGAGAGGTGCTGTGTGGGACGGAGGACTGCTGTCCTCTGGTTCTGGCTGAGCTGGGCCGGGTCTCTCTGGGGGGGAGGAGGTGGTCTCCACTCTGCTCCGGGACAGGGAGGTCGGGAGTGTTCCCGTCTGTGGGCCGGGCGTCTGTGTCGGGGGTCTGGGGGGAGCTGTCCATCAGAGTGGCTGTCAGGGCGTTCTGGTAGTGGCTACGGGTGATCTGGGGGTTAGAAGTCGAAGGTCAAAGAAAGGTCGTAGGTCAGAAATAGTCATAGGTCGAAGTTAGACGCTGTACTGTACCACAGCTCTGTCGGAGCTACTAGGTTGTATCACAAATTACACACTTTTTACTATAAAGTGCACTACTTTTGACCAAGGACCATAGGACTATGATCAAAAGTAGCACACTGTATAAAGAATAGGGTGCTATTTGGGACCTTTATTATTTATTTATTTTGTTTGACCTCCTTTCTCTCCCAAATTCAGTTATGATCTTGTCTCATCGCTGCACCTCCCCAACGGGCTCGGTAGAGGCCAAGGTCACGTCATGTGTCCTCCAAAACATGACCCGCCAAACCGCGCTCCTTAACACCCACTTAACCCGGAACCCAGCCGCACCAAAGTGTCGGAGGAAACACCGTTCAACTGACGACCGTTGTCAGCCTGCAGGCCCCCGGCCTGCCACATGGTGTCGCTAGAGCGCAATGAGCCAAGTAAAGGCCCCCCAAATGGTGTTGGAGCAGGTGTATCCAGGTAACGTGAGGTGGGCGGGGCTGTACTGTACCGTAGTCTAGGTAGGCCTACCTTAATGACCTGCAGGTGTGTGAGCTGCCTAACAGAGTAGTCAGGCAGGTAGACGCTCCCCCCTCCATTGAGTTGGCCCAGACTGCCCCCATACAGCATAGAGTCAGACCGGTCCAGACCACTGCTACGGGAGGGGGATCTGTGGACTGAACCATACAGGATGGTAATGAGTCAGACAGGGATGAGATAGTGTTATACCCCTCTCTGGTCTATGCAATGGGACAGTCCAGATAATGTATGTGTAATCTTTTATGTTTCTCATGAAACGTTTTGTTTTCTTTGAGCTCGTAATGTTTCTCTGTTTCTCTACATTCATGTGTTAATGTTTGTGAGTGAGTGAGTGAGTGAGTGAGTGAGTGAGTGAGTGAGTGAATGAGTGAGTGAGTGAGTGATGAGCCAGTTACCTGTGGGCATGATGGCAGGCACCCCGTAGTAGGCGAATGCTCCGTTCTCAAACCTCAGAGCCTCTTTACCAAACTCCACCTCCACACGACCCTGGACACACAGGACAGAGAAATGGGCAAGTTACCTGATTTGTGTCTCAGCCATATTGTAGATATCCCAAGCTATATATAAAAGCAGGGTTGCTGTAGCAGTCAGCACCTCCACCTGCAGCACATGATGTACACTGAGGGTACAATACATTAGGAACACCTGCACTTTCCATGACAGACTGACCAAGTGAATCCAGGTGAAAGCTATGATCCCTTATTGATGTCACTTGTTAAATCCACTTCAATCAGTGCAGATGAAGGGGAGGAGACAGGTTAAAGAAGGATTTTTAAGCCTTGAGACAACAGAGACATGGATTGTGTATGTGTGACATTCAGAGGGTGAATGGACAAGACAAAATAGTTAAGTGCCTTTGAACGGGTAGTGCAGTATTAGGTGCCAGGCGCACCGGTTTGAGTAAGTCAAGAACTGCAACGCTGCTGGGTTTTTCACGCTCAACAGTTCCCGTGTGTATCAAGAATGTTCCACCACCAAAAGGACATCCAGCCAACATGATGCAACTGTGGGAAGCACTGGAGTCAACATGGACCAGCATCCCTGTGGAACACTTTCAACACCTCGTACATGCCTCGATGAATTGAGGCTGTTCTGAGGGCAAAAGGAGGTGTAACTCAATATTAGGAAGGTGTTCCTAATGTTTTGTCCACTCAGTGTCCTCTCCCTCTGTGTGGGATCGAACCCTTTTCTGCTTTGACACACTTATCTCCTCACTGTCCTGTCTGTCTACTCTCCTATCAACACAATACAGCAAATCAATATGATTTATCGCTAAGGGACAATTATTGCGGGCGTTTATACCTGTAGTAACAGGATGAAGTAGTCAACAGGTTTGTTTCTCTGAAACAGGAAGTGCTGTGGAGCCAGTTTGTTCTTGTCATCGTAGCTCAGCTCCTGGACCACACTGGGGTGTTTAATGAGACGCAGTAAGATCTTCTCTGATAGGTGGGCTGGCTTGAAGGGCTCCACCTCTACAGAAGGTGGGGAGAGAAAGAGAGAGAGTGAGGGATAGAAGAGGTAGGAGGAGAGGGTAGTAAAAGGGGAGAGATAGAAGAGGTAGGGGGAGAGGGTAGTAAAAGGGGAGAGATAGAAGAGGTTGGGGGAGAGGGTAGTAAAAGGGAGAGATGAAAGAGGGGTAGAAGAGGTAGGAGGAGAGGGTAGTAAAAGGGGAGAGATGAGAGGGATAGAAGAGGTAGGAGGAGAGGGTAGTAAAAGGGGAGGGATAGAAGAGGTAGGAGGAGAGGGTAGTAAAAGTGGAGGGATAGAAGAGGTAGGAGGAGAGGGTAGTAAAAGGGGAGAGATGAAAGAGGGATAGAAGAGGTAGGAGGAGAGGGTAGTAAAAGGGGAGAGATAGAAGAGGTAGGAGGAGAGGGTAATAAAAGGGGGAGATGAAAGAGGGATAGAGAGGAAGACATGAGAGAGTCAGTGGAAAAGTAAGAAGAAAAAGGTAATTTGTAATAACTGGTAAACATTCTTTGCTATTCAATGGGTTGTTTTTTACCAGGCCTCAAATTGAGAACAACTTACTTCCACAGAGATTATATATTTAATTATTTAACACTCAGGAAGTGACCTCACAGTGGACAGGAAGTGACATCACAGTGGGCCTACCCGTGGACAGGAAGCGGTGCGTGGCGAGGAGGAGCTGGGGAGAGATCTTCACCTTCATCTCGTTCTCCGACAGCTTAAAGATGGAGAAGTCCTGCTGCTTCCTCTCATGGTGAGAAACGCGACGCTTAGAACGGTTATCAGCTGTAGAGGGAGACAACACTTAGAGAGGTTATCAGCTGTAGAGGGAGACAACACTTAGAGAGTTTATCAGCTGTAGAGGGAGACAACACTTAGAGAGTTTATCAGCTGTAGAGGGAGACAACACTTAGAGAGTTTATCAGCTGTAGAGGAGACACAACACATAGAGAGTTTATCAGCTGTAGAGGAGACAACACTTAGAGAGTTTATCAGCTGTAGAGGGAGACAACACTTAGAGAGTTTATCAGCTGTAGAGGGAGACAACACTTAGAGAGTTTATCGGCTGTAGAGGGAGACAACACTTAGAGAGTTTATCAGCTGTAGAGGGATACAACACTTAGAGAGTTTATCAGCTGTAGAGGAGACACTTAGAGAGGTTATCAGCTGTAGAGGGAGACATTTAGAGAGGTTATCAGCTGTAGAGGGAGACAACACTTAGAGAGGTTATCAACTGTAGAGGGAGACACTTAGGGAGGTTATCAGCTGTAGAGGGAGACAACACTTAGAGAGGTTATCAACTGTAGAGGGAGACACTTAGGGAGGTTATCCGCTGTAGAGGGAGACAACATTTAGAGAGGTTATCCGCTGTAGAGGAGACACTTAGAGAGGTTATCAACTGTAGACACAACACTTAGAGAGGTTATCAACTGTAGAGGGAGACACTTAGAGAGGTTATCAGCTGCAGAGGGAGACACTTAGAGAGGTTATCAGCTGTAGAGGGAGACAACACTTAGAAAGGTTATCAACTGTAGAGGAGACACTTAGAGAGGTTATCAGATGTAGAGGGAGACAACACTTAGAGAGGTTATCAACTGTAGAGGAGACACTTAGAGAGGTTATCAGCTGTAGAGGGAGACAACACTTAGAGAGGTTATCAACTGTAGAGGAGACACTTAGAGAGGTTATCAGATGTAGACACAACACTTAGAGAGGTTATCAACTGCAGAGGGAGACACTTAGAGAGGTTATCAACTGTAGAGGGAGACACTTAGAGAGGTTATCAGCTGTAGAGGAGACACTTAGAGAGGTTATCAGATGTAGACACAACACTTAGAGAGGTTATCAACTGCAGAGGGAGACACTTAGAGAGGTTATCAACTGTAGAGGGAGACACTTAGAGAGGTTATCAGCTGTAGAGGGAGACACTTAGAGAGGTTATCAGCTGTAGAGGAGACACTTAGAGAGGTTATCAGCTGTAGCGGGAGACACTTAGAGAGGTTATCAGCTGTAGAGGGAGGCACAGGTTTTTAGATGTAGGGTGAGACACACACACACACGGATGGACGCACATTCAGGTGCACATACACACACAAACACAAGGACAGAGAGATGGACACACACATTGATAATCAGCAGTATTTCAGAGCGTATGTGTGTGTGTGTGTGTGTGTGTGTGTGTGTGTGTGTGTGTGTGTGTGTGTGTGTGTGTGTGTGTGTGTGTGTGTGTGTGTGTGTGTGTGTGTGTGTTCTTGCATGTCCGTCAGTTCTTGCTAGTGTGTATGTACTTTAGGTCAGCGTGTGCGTGTGTGTGTGTGCGCGTGTGCCTGCCTGCGTGCGTGCGTGCGTGTGTGTATACGTACTGTAGAGGTCAGTCTCGTCCAGTATCTCTGACTTGATGATCTCCTCTATAACGTCCTCCAGGGTCACGATGCCCATGACCTCATAGAAGGGGTCCCCCTCACCCTCGTTGTTGACCCGCTGGACGATGGCCAGGTGGGACTTGCCTGGAGAGAGACAGGATATGACATCATAATATTACCCTAACCTGTGGGACTTACCTAACAAACATGGAGGGGACAGACCATGTGGGAGGTGAAACTCCAACATAAAACAATGGCATTTTGTAGTATACAAAAACATTTATGTCTTTAAATGCATTTATTTTGGCAGTGTAAAGGGATTTAACTATGTGAAGGGGTCTGGGGTAAGAGGAATGGGAGAAGCAAGAGAGGAAAAGCAATTGATGGAGTCAACAGATCTCCCTTGACATGTTCCTGAGGAGACAAAGGAAGGCTCTTGCCATTTCCTACTAACACTGAGTTTGCTGATAAATACTTTGTTAAAGGAAAATGTACTTGATACGATTCTGGAGTGTTGTTGTCTCAACTAGCTATCTTAAGATGAATGCATTAACTGTAAGTCTCTGGATCAGAGCGTCTGCTAAATGACTCACTAACTGTACGTCACTCTGGATCAGAGCGTCTGCTAAATGACTCACTAACTGTAAATCTCTCTGGATCAGAGCGTCTGCTAAATGACTCACTAACTGTAAGTCTCTCTGGATCAGAGCGTCTGCTAAATGACTCACTAACTGTAAGTCTCTCTGGATCAGAGCGTCTGCTAAATGACTCACTAACTGTAAGTCTCTCTGGATCAGAGCGTCTGCTAAATGACTCACTAACTGTAAGTCTCTCTGGATCAGAGCGTCTGCTAAATGACTCACTAACTGTAAGTCTCTCTGGATCAGAGCGTCTGCTAAATGACTCACTAACTGTAAGTCTCTCTGGATCAGAGCGTCTGCTAAATGACTCACTAACTGTAAGTCTCTCTGGATCAGAGCGTCTGCTAAATGACTCACTAACTGTAAGTCTCTCTGGATCAGAGCGTCTGCTAAATGACTCACTAACTGTAAGTCTCTCTGGGTCAGAGCGTCTGCTAAATGACTCACTAACTGTAAGTCTCTCTGGATCAGAGCGTCTGCTAAATGACTCACTAACTGTAAGTCTCTCTGGGTCAGAGCGTCTGCTAAATGACTCACTAACTGTAAGTCTCTCTGGATCAGAGCGTCTGCTAAATGACTCACTAACTGTAAGTCTCTCTGGATCAGAGCGTCTGCTAAATGACTCACTAACTGTAAGTCTCTCTGGATCAGAGCGTCTGCTAAATGATTCACTAACTGTAAGTCTCTCTGGGTCAGAGCGTCTGCTAAATGACTCACTAACTGTAAGTCTCTCTGGATCAGAGCGTCTGCTAAATGACTCACTGACTGTAAGTCTCTCTGGATCAGAGCGTCTGCTAAATGACTCACTGACTGTAAGTCTCTCTGGATCAGAGCGTCTGCTAAATGACTCACTGACTGTAAGTCTCTCTGGATCAGAGCGTCTGCTAAATGACTCACTGACTGTAAGTCTCTCTGGATCAGAGCGTCTGCTAAATGACTCACTGACTGTAAGTCTCTCTGGATCAGAGCGTCTGCTAAATGACTCACTAACTGTAAGTCTCTCTGGATCAGAGCGTCTGCTAAATGACTCACTAACTGTAAGTCTCTCTGGATCAGAGCGTCTGCTAAATGACTCACTAACTGTAAGTCTCTCTGGATCAGAGCGTCTGCTAAATGACTAAAATGTAACATGTAAACTGAGCAGAAGAGCATCATTTACAGTAGAATGACACACATAAACACTGAAACAGCTGGGCTAGACAATCTGGACCCTCTCTTTCCAAAATGATTTGCCGCCATTGTTGCAACCCCTGTTAGCAATCTGTTCAACCTCTCTTTCGTATTGTCCGAGATCCCTAAAGATTGGAAAGCTGCCGCGGTCATCCCCCTCTTCAAAGGGGGTGACACTCTAGACCCAAACTGTTATAGACCTATATCTATCCTACCCTGCCTTTCTAAAGTCTTCGAAAGCCAAGTTAACAAACAGATCACCGACCATTTCAAATCCCACCGTACCTTCTCCGCTGTGCAATCCGGTTTCCGAGCTGGTCATGGGTGCACCTCAGCCACGCTCAAGGTACTAAACGATATCATAACCGCCATCGATAAAAGACAGTACTGTGCAGCCATATTCGTCGACCTGGCCAAGGCTTTCGACTCTGTCAATCACTGTATTCTTATCGGCAGACTCAATAGCCTTGGTTTCTCAAATGACTGCCTCACCTGGTTCACCAACTACTTCGCAGACAGAGTTCAGTGTGTCAAATCGGAGGGCCTGTTGTCCAGACCTCTGGCAGTATCTATGGGGGTGCCACAGGGTTCAATTCTCGGGCCAAGTCTTTTCTCTGTATATATCAACGATGTCGCTCTTGCTGCAGGTGATTCCCTGATCCACCTCTACGCAGACGACACCATTCTGTATACATCTGGCCCTTCTTTGAACACTGTGTTAACTAACCTCCAGATGAGCTTCACTGCCATACAACTCTCCTTCCATTACCTCCAACTGCTCTTAAATACAAGTAAAACTAAATGAATGCTTTTCAACCGTTTGCTGCCCGCACCTGCCTGCCCGTCCAGCATCATTCCTCTGGATGGTTCTGACTTCGAATATGTGGACAACTACAAATACCTAGGTGTCTGGCTATACTGTAAACTCTCCTTCCAGACTCATATTAAACATCTCCGATGCAAAATTAAATCTAGAATTGTTTTTCTATTTGCAACAAAGCCTCCTTCACTCACGCCGCCAAACATACCCTCGTAAAACTGACTATCCCACCGATCCTCGACTTCGGCAATGTCATCTACAAAATAGCTTCCAATACTCTACTCAGCAAACTGGATGTAGTCTATCACAGTGCCATCCGTTTTGTTACCAAAGCCCCTTATACCACCCACCACTGCGACCTGTATGCTCTAGTCGGCTGGCCCTCGCTACATATTCGTCGCCAGACCCACTGGCTCCAGGTCATCTATAAGTCCATGCTAGGTAAAGCTCCGCCTTATCTCAGTTCACTGGTCACGATAACAACACCCACCCGTAGCACGCGCTCCAGCAGGTATATCTCACTGGTCACCCCCAAAGCCAACACCTCTTTGGCCGCCTTTCCTTCAAGTTCTCTGCTGCCAGTGACTTGCAAAAATCTCTGAAGCTGGAGACTTATATTTCCCTCACTAACTTTAAACATCAGCTATCTGAGCAGCTAACCGATCACTGTAAATAACCCACTCAATCTACCTACCTTATCCCCATATTGTTTTTATTTAGTTTTCTTCTCTTTTGCACAGCAGTATTTCTACTTGCACATCATCATCTGCTCATCTATCACTCCAGTGTTAATTTGCTAAATTTTAATTACTTCTCTACTATGGCCTATTTATTGCCTTACCTCCTCACGCCATTTGCACACACTGTATATAGACTTTCTTTTTTTCTATTGTGTTATTGACTGTACGTTTGTTTAATCCATGTGTAACTCTGTGTTGTTGTTTTTGTCGTACTGCTTTGCTTTATCTTGGCCAAGTTGCAGTTGTAAATGAGAACTTGTTCTCAACTAGCCTACCTGGTTGAATAAAGTTTTTTTAATTATTTTTTTTAACACAAACACAAAGACTACATCTCCCATGAGGCCACAGGAATAGAACCAGTAAGCGATCTAGTAGAAACACAACAGGGGTGTATTCATTAGAGCACACCGTAGCAACCCGTTGTACAACATTTAGAAACTGAAAAAAGATCCCTCCCCGTTTTGTTCAGTGTGCTTCCGTTTGGTTTCTAGTGAATACACACCCCTGGGTCATCGCCCAGTGACACACCAATACCCAGGAGGCCCTAGTGACGCCAAACTTCCCAGCAGAGGGATGATGCACAGCTGAGTCCCAGGTGGCACCCTATTCCCTATTTAGTGCACCAGGGCCCACAGAGAACGAGGGAGAGAAACAATCACAGGTCAAAAGAAGGGCACTGTATAGAAACTGTGTGCCATTTGTGATGCACACACGGGGGAGGGGGTAATCTCCATGGTAACAGGGGGGTATTATTAGAGACACAGCCAGAGTAAATGGGGAATCGTTTCAGATAAACAGTCTAGTTGATTTGTTAGTTAGATATGGTCTATTTCTGCTTCTGTTTGTTGATGTTAAAGGTTCTGTGAGATGGTGATTTAGATGGAAGGAATGGGAGGCTGGTTCATTGTGTTTGTTTGTGAGTGAGTGATTGAGTAGAGGACAGGAGGAGAAGAGGAGAATAGAGGGGGAGGGGGGTAGGGGTTGGAGGGGGTAGGGGGTTGGAGGGGGCATGAAGGGTGATTGGGTTGTACAGAGACTACTCAGGGATCCCCCTGGAGAGAGAGAGAGGAAGAGAGAGAGAGAGAGAGAGAGAGAGAGAGAGAGAGAGAGAGAGAGAGAGAGAGAGAGGAAGAGAGAGAGAGAGAGAGATAGAGAGATAGAGAGAGAGAGAGAGAGAGAGAGAGAGAGAGAGAGAGAGAGAGAGAGAGAGAGAGAGAGAGACTGCACTGCAGACACTAGCAGCTGAAGATTACATCATCAGCCATTATGTAACACAGTCAAAACTTACACACATCCTTGCACACAGCTGCAGCTACCCTCTCTCTCTCACACACACCCACACAGCTGCAGCGTTCCACCCCCCAACAGCATCCACAAGAGATCTCCTTGCTGTTCCTACTGTGCTACCCTCTCTTCACCCACTCTGGCTGTGTCTCACTCTGACTGGGGGGGAGAGAGAGAGAGCGAGAAAGAGAGAGAGAGAGAATGAGAGCGAAAGAGAGCGAGAGGAAAAGAGAGCGAGAGGAAAAGAGAGAGAGAGAGAGCTTTGGCAATGTTAACACATGTTTCCCATGCCAATAAAGCCCCTTGAATTGAATTGAATTGAGAGCGAGAGAAAGAGAAAGAGAGTGAGAGAAAAAGAGAGAGAGAGATTCTGTCAGATCTTCTTTATATGGGTCAGGTCTAGAGGAAGAGAGAGAGAGATTCTGTCAGATCTTCTTTATATGGGTCAGGTCTAGAGGAAGAGAGAGAGAGATTCTGTCAGATCTTCTTTATATGGGTCGGGTCTAGAGGAAGAGAGAGAGAGATTCTGTCAGATCTTCTTTATATGGGTCGGGTCTAGAGGAAGAGAGAGAGAGATTCTGTCAGATCTTCTTTATATGGGTCGGGTCTAGAGGAAGAGAGAGAGAGATTCTGTCAGATCTTCTTTATATGGGTCGGGTCTAGCAGCACATTAACAGCTCTTACACACATAACGTTATTTCAATGTTTGGTTTGATAAATGTGACACTCAACTCCGGTGCGCATCATGTCAGTTTTAGTAGTTTACTCCGTTTGCTACTGGAGTCATGTCTCTCCCTCTCCTGCTGCTGCACGGCGCTAAACACACCAAGCCGGGCCCCCTGTCACTCAAGGAGAGCAGTGGCTCAACCACAGAGACACAACCACTTTCTTGCCTTTCACTCTGCATGGTTATTACTTTGTGTACCTTCCTGTCTGCAAACTACTACATACTAGCTTGTGTTTTCTTAGCAAGCTGTTGCTAAAATAATTTGTATTAGCCGCTAATGCTAATCACTAGTTAGCTGGCTAGCTAGATTAGCTTGCTAAATGTACTAAGCGTCAGGTTGAACATAGCGAGCTAGCTAATACTGCCTGGTACCAGTGCTGGTGTAAGCCTAGATAGATTGACACCTAGTGTCTCTAGGCTTTAACTCAGCTCCCACACCTAGTGTCTCTAGGCTTTAGCTCAGCTCCCACACCTAGTGTCTCTAGGCTTTAACTCAGCTCCCACACCTAGTGTCTCTAGGCTTTAACTCAGCTCCTACACCTAGTGTCTCTAGGCTTTAACTCAGCTCCCACACCTAGTGTCTCTAGGCTTTAACTCAGCTCCCACACCTAGTGTCTCTAGGTTTAACTCAGCTCCCACACCTAGTGTCTCTAGGCTTTATCTCAGCTCCCACACCTAGTGTCTCTAGGCTTTAACTCAGCTCCTACACCTAGTGTCTCTAGGCTTTAACTCAGCTCCCACACCTAGTGTCTCTAGGCTTTAACTCAGCTCCCACACCTAGTGTCTCTGGGCTTTATCTCAGCTCCTACACCTAGTGTCTCTGGGCTTTAGCTCAGCTCCCACACCCAGTGTCTCTGGGCTTTAGCTCAGCTCCCACACCTAGTGTCTCTGGGCTTTATTTCAGCTCCTACACCTAGTGTCTCTAGGCTTTAACTCAGCTCCTACACCTAGTGTCTCGGCTTTAGCTCAGCTCCCACACCTAGTGTCTCTAGGCTTTATCTCAGCTCCTACACCTAGTGTCTCTAGGCTTTAACTCAGCTCCTACA
The DNA here is from genome assembly GCF_029448725.1 of Salvelinus fontinalis. Taxonomy (NCBI): domain Eukaryota; kingdom Metazoa; phylum Chordata; class Actinopteri; order Salmoniformes; family Salmonidae; genus Salvelinus; species Salvelinus fontinalis. The sequence goes on from NC_074667.1 coordinate 63,701,291, forward strand.
CCTAGTGTCTCGGCTTTAGCTCAGCTCCCACACCTAGTGTCTCTGGGCTTTATCTCAGCTCCCACACCTAGTGTCTCTAGGCTTTAACTCAGCTCCCACACCTAGTGTCTCTAGGCTTTAACTCAGCTCCTACACCTAGTGTCTCGGCTTTAGCTCAGCTCCCACATCTAGTGTCTCTAGGCTTTAACTCAGCTCCTACACCTAGTGTCTCGGCTTTATCTCAGCTCCCACACCTAGTGTCTCTAGGCTTTATCTCAACTCCTACACCTAGTGTCTCTAGGCTTTAACTCAGCTCCCACATCTAGTGTCTCTAGGCTTTATCTCAGCTCCTACACCTAGTGTCTCTAGGCTTTATCTCAGCTCCCACATCTAGTGTCTCTAGGCTTTAACTCAGCTCCCACACCTAGTGTCTCTAGGCTTTATCTCAGCTCCCACATCTAGTGTCTCTAGGCTTTATCTCAGCTCCTACACCTAGTGTCTCTAGGCTTTAGCTCAGCTCCCACACCTAGTGTCTCTAGGCTTTAGCTCAGCTCCCACACCTAGCGTCTCTAGGCTTTATCTCAGCTCCCACACCTAGTGTCTATAGGCTTTATCTCAGCTCCCACACCTAGTGTCTCTAGGCTTTAGCTCAGCTCCCACACCTAGTGTCTCTAGGCTTTAACTCAGCTCCCACACCTAGTGTCTCTAGGCTTTATCTCAGCTCCCACACCTAGTGTCTCTAGGCTTTAACTCAGCTCCCACACCTAGTGTCTCTAGGCTTTATCTCAGCTCCCACACCTAGTGTCTCTAGGCTTTAGCTCAGCTCCCACACCTAGTGTCTCTAGGCTTTAACTCAGCTCCCACACCTAGTGTCTCTAGGCTTTAACTCAGCTCCCACACCTAGTGTCTCTAGGCTTTATCTCAGCTCCCACACCTAGTGTCTCTAGGCTTTATCTCAGCTCCCACACCTAGTGTCTCTAGGCTTTAACTCAGCTCCTACACCTAGTGTCTCTAGGCTTTAGCTCAGTGTTGGAATACACTCTTGTGCACTTGCTCATAAAGGCTACAGTCACTGTGGTAGGGAGGGAGGGAGTAGTCTGTTGTACTTTGCTGATTTCTGCTTTGGTTTGACTAAATGGGGTTGCAGCATCACCACACACAGTCATGCTCTCTCTCTCTCTCTCTCTCTCTCTCTCTCTATCTCTGTCTCTCTCTCTTTCTTTCTTTCTTTCTTTCTCTCTCCCATATACGGAAAACACACACAGTCATGTCCTCTCTCTCTCACACACACACACACACACACACACACACACACACACACACACACACACACACACACACACACACACACACACACACACACACACACACACACACACACACACACACACACACACACACACACACACACACACACACACACACACACACACACACACAGTGGCTGTGTTGAATGCAGCACCACAGAGGACAGATGAAGAGAGAGAGAGGGAGGGAGAGGAAGAGGGCAAAAGTGTTCTATGAATATTTCATGTCTTCTCTCCTGGGGCGGAGCAATGGAGGGGTGGAGGGAGAGAGAGAGAGGGGAGGGGGTGTCATGACAGGAAAGGACATTCTAAAGGTATCAGCCTTTCATGTCTCTCTCTCTCTCTCTCTCTCTGTGTCACCATGACATTCTCATCCCTCTATCTCTCTATCACGCTGGTGCTCTCAATTCAATTCAAAACTCTCTCTCTCTTAAACACACACACACACACACACACACACACACACACACACACACACACACACACACACACACACACACACACACACACACACACACACACACACACACACACACACACACACGCACACACACACACACACTGTTTTGTTATGCATTCGTCTGTGTTAATTATACTGAGTGCTGATCTAGGATCAGGTCCCTCTTGTTCATGTAATCTCATTAATTATGTGATCTAAAAGGAGAAACTGATCCAAGATCAGCACTACTTCTCTGAGATGCTTTATGAATATGGGTCGAGACAGTGTAAACACATACATCTATTGAAGGTGTCCTTCATGTGTTTCTCTAGCACAGCCTCTGCATGCAACAACATGAGAAACGCTGACACTGCCTTCTTCCCCCATATACAGACACAGACCACATGGCAACATGGCTACCTGCTATTGGTCAACAGGAGACACACCCACCAAGCCACCTTACCTGCCCATTTCATCATAAATTGCCCATTAGGAATAGGCTATATCGTAATATGTATTCCAAATGGCACCCTATTCCCTTTGTAGTAGACTATCACTGAGATGGGATATCCCTGTTAGTCACACTATGGTACAGCGCCTCTTATGAGCAGACAGCAGTTGTTTCCACAGAGAGAATCTCACTGAAGTTACTTTATATGACTACATTGACACAGGTAGGCCCTACATGTAAACTGTTGTAGTTTATGGAAATGTAATGAACAATAGGAGCTTAAACCAGTGACTCGGCCAAGAAGGGAGAGAGGGGGAGAGAGAGGAGGAGAGGCGAGAGAGGGGGAGAAGAGCGAGAGTGGGGGGTAGGGATGGGGGAGGGCGAGTGGGGGGAGGAGAGAAGGGGAGAAAAAGATAGAGAGAGAGTGAGGGGGGAGACACACAATCATACCATCGTTTCTAGAGTTTCTTGGGTGATCTTACTCCCCCCTCTCCTTACCCTTCTTGAACTCCTCCAGCATGGCATCCAGTTTGGTGTCGTTGAACACACAGTGCATGGGGTGTTTATAGAACTGTGTTATGGTCTTCAGATGGGTACAGTCATCAGGGTCAACGAACGCCAAGTCCTTCACGAACAGAATATCCACAATGTTCGACCGCAAGTTTTCAAACACCGGGATGCGCGTGTAGCCGCTCTGCATAATCTCCGACATGGTGTTAAAGTCCAGCACCGCTTCCGAGGTGAGCATGAAGCAGTCGGTTAGCGGAGTCAGAACATCTTCTACGGTCTTGGTCCGGAGCTCGAGCGCGCCCTGTATGATGTTGAGCTCCTCTTTAACCAGGTCGTGGTACGGGTCGGTCACACGCAGCATCTCAAGGAGTTTTTCCCGCGTATAAAAGTTACTGATCTCCTGGTGGAGGATGAAGTCTAGGAGTTTACTGATGGGGTAGGAGATGGGGAAGGAGAGAACCATGAGAAGACGGGTTACCCAGATGGTTTTGGACGCAATGGCCAGGCCGTGCCGCGACGCAACAGAGTGCGGCAGGATCTCCCCGATGAAAAAGATCCCAAACGCGCAGATAATGGTGGACAACCAGGTCATCCCCAGGATCTGACACATCCACACTGCGAGCGCCGCGTTGATCAGCGCGTTGCCCAGCAGCAAAGTGCACAGGACGTAGTTACCGTGCCGCCGCACTGACTCAATTTTCCTGGCGTATTTCTGCTCCTTGTCCGTGCCGCTGTTCTGCAGAACCTGGAGCTCCACCGGGTCCAACGCGAGCAGACTGAGGTTCAGGCCACTGAAGAGCGCCGAGAGGGCCAGTAACAGAACCGATACTAACACTTGAAGCCAGAGGTCCGGTTCGGCCCCGCGCTCCACCACGGCGACCCAGAAATCCCGGGTCCGGTAGTGTTCCCATTTGGACCCGTCGAAGGCGCACATGGAATAGTACTTCATCTTCTCTCCCCTGCGCAGGTTCTTAGCCAATACTTCCACCAACACGGAGTTCTGACTCGAAGCGGACTTGAAAGAGCCCAAGATCTCAATATCCGAGCTCCTGGCGTTTTTATCCATGCACATATTCCTCTTCGGGTGGACCTGCCCCTCTCTCCCCGGCCTTGGCTCCTCCATGAAGGCTATCCAGGGAGCGGCGTTGGCTCTGGCCCCAGCAGTCCGGTTGAGCCTCTGTGGGGAGGAGGCGTAGTAGACCCGCAGCATGAAGCGGGTTCCCTCGGTGGCTTTCAGCACCCCGTCGTCCACGGACAGCTCTCCCCCGGTCTCCTCCGGACGGAAGCCGAGCAGGGCGAGGGACGGGGAGGGGATGAGGCAGAGGGAGAGGAGAGAGAGGAACAGCAGCCGGGCTGGGGAGAAAGGTACCCTGGGGAAGAGGGCGGTTCGGGACCGGGCAGCTGCATCTTCCACAGCCATGATGCAGAGTGAGATACTCCGCCACACTACAGATGCGAACCGACCAAGTCACGTGGCGGTGGCGCGCTCACACTCCATCTGCCGGTGGTGGGTGGGGGACCAGTTCCGTTACAGCAGCTGCATTTCCCGGTGTTGTTGTTGATGCTGATTCTCTACTCTACTATACCATGCAGCTAACGGGGCGGGTGGCTGGCTGGCCGCCTGTAGTCAAGTCATTTTTTTGGTGGGAGAGAGAATTTGCCAGAATTATGCAGTGACGTAATGCCATTTTGCACGAAGAAGCCGGCTACGAATGCCAAAAGGCACACGTACTGAGACACACAAAAATAGAACACGGGAAGTTTCCATTCCAGATTGCTTCCCATCCCCAGTAATTGTCACGTGGGAAATGTAATAAGACTTAATTATCAGATTCCTTATCAAATTCCCCCCGACTCTGTCTAGATATTCTACTCTCTACACCCAACATGAATCTGTTTTTGCGCACGGACAAATAGCAGCCTATGCTATTGCCTGCACTGCACCTACTAAAAACACTATTCCAAAGATGTCTATGTTTTTGTTCAGTGGGTTTATAATGACGTAAACAGCATGGTCATTCCACTGGTATGTCTGTCTGTTATATTCCCATAACAACACATTGCGGGCAGACGGAATGGAAACAAAAATAACTGCTAAAAGAATGTTGTGGATCGGATGTGGCTTTTAGGAAACTATTATCTCTCTCCCTCTCCCCCTTCTCTCTCTCTCCGTCTCCCACTCTGCATCTCTTTCTCGCTCGCGCTCTGCCTGTTTCTCTCCCAATTCTCTCTTTATCCTACCTATCTCCCCCCTTCGCTTTCTCTCTCTCTCCCTCTCCCCACTCTCTCTCTCTCTCTCTCTCATACACAAACAAAAGGCTGAGGAGCAGTATATTGTTGTGTAGAGCTGGCCGAGGCACAGCCTGGCTCAGTAAACAGCTCTCCCTGATCAGCGCCAAGGCCAGGACTCTTTCTTTCACCTGTCTGTCAGACACACAGACCATGCTCAGAATGGTGATTATGCCTCCAGACTACACAAAGGTTTTATACAGAACCAAAAAGGGTTATATCACTTGCTTCATGTATGGAACCCCTAAAAGTTCTATAGAGAACCCCAAATTACCTTTTTTTGTAAGAGCATACCTAGAACCAGTGCCTGGTTTATTTTGAGGATAATATTAATAATATATCTATTTTTAAAGACATTATGCAAAGTAATCTGATGTAAAGCAATTGTGAATTAGGACTATTGGGATTTCAACGTGGATCACTTGTGAGTTGTCTTGTGTGTAGACATAATATCATGATTGTAATATATCGGCTGTAATCTCCAGAAGACGGCAGTATTGTACAACATATGATAATATATGTGCTAACAATAATTCATGATAATGTATCTATCTTTACCTATAACTGATTGAAGCCCTGGTCATAGCTGTTGTAATATCACATATTCTATAGATTCATGATCCATTGTCCTCCTAATAAATTAAATCACCCATGTTCCAAAGAAACGTTATGATTTGCATATGGATATAGTATGCGAGATTTGGTCATTTAACAAAAACATTATCACTCATGTTCTAATACCGGTAAGTAGCCTACTTTCTGAGGTTTGTTTTTCTAAACATCAAAAATAGTAACTATATTTTATAACTGTCTTGCTCTTTCTTGGTGGTCCCTGCATGACGTGGGCGGATCTTCACCAAAATGAAAGATTATGGATATACTGACAAGATACTTGTCTCTCCGCCCTCACAATGTTAGTCGTTGTCCACAAAGCGCCTCCGCGGGCTGTCTATCTCCCGCCTTTCTTTAGATTAGTGGATGGATACATCTCATTATTTTAATACTCTTTTGAATATTCGATGAGGGTTGTTGACGTCAACCGCTGTGCTCAATGGAGAGACTCTATGCCACTTGCCTCATAACATGAATATGCATAGCCATCTCGAGACAACTGCGATATAAAGTGTTTTTTCTCTAAATTGCGGTGATGTCACGTGTGCTACTTATATCAGCACACTCTAACAACCTAAGCGTTCCAAAATGTCTATTCAATCAAATAAACCTCACGTAGCACACGTGAGGTTAATAAGCCATTCATTGTTTGTTGTTGACCAAATTCGACACTCATTGACCGCGAAACAAAAACCCCTTTGCTTGGTGTGCGAAAAAACGTCACCTGCTGGAGGGAGACCGATTTTCCGCCGAGTTGGGCCTCTCTTTACCTCTTCCTCTCTGCCAAAACTGAAGCAAGCCTGCGCTGCTGCCTAACCAGCTTGAAAGTTTCCTAGGTCCTACACCCCACTGAAATGCAAATATTTTATTCACCGGTATGTCTTAATTCAATGTGCAAATGAGAATGTCCAAATAGTGTTATTGAACTGAACGTGTATAGAGATCGGCAACTTTGGAGAGTTTAGGCCTATATTCTTGGGACAACTCAATCTGTAGCGCATAGCATAAACATGGGTAACTGTATTGTATTACTAGACTCGCTGAGGAAGGACACCTGATTTCCAAAGCTGGGAAAATGTCAAACCCCCTTCACTTTTTGTCAATATTTAGAGAGCGTCGTTGAATATTAACTGGGCTGGCATAGTCAGTGCAACATCTGTTGGTGTCGGCTAACCTACCATTTGACCACCGTACTTTGTCAACCCACCCTCTTCTTCAGCCAAAATACAGCCGTTCCAGTTGACACAATGTTCGGTGTGAAAACTCTCCGAACTGTCGGTCCAGCAGTGTGTAGACGCGGTGCCTCTGTGCTGTGGAAGCCAACTAAGACCCAGAGCCGACCCCAAAGCGCGGCGGCGGGACAGAGAGTGGACATCGGGGGGATCTACCCGCCCATAGCCACTCCGTTCACTCAGAAAGAGGACGTGGACTATCACAAACTGGATGAAAACCTGCGGAAGTATGCAAAGATTCCTTTCAAAGGTAATTACAAAGTATTTTCTGCAATGACTGACTGGTTTATCTGGGATCAAGTTTTTGTACTGTCTTCTTTGCAAATGGAAATGAATTATGAAAATTAAGACAACATGATCAGAAGATCATACATCTAATAATTTTGTATGCATATTAGTCCATGTAGTCTAAAGATCTTGCGTTTCCCGATGAAAGTGTCCTAACAGTATCCTATAGCCTAATTGTGACAATGAAACCTTTATATTGTGTTGAGACGGTAGTACCGTGGTAGTGTCCGTGGCCTCGTGTTTGTCATATAGACTGTCAGACAGTTCATTTGGTTAGGGGCCAGGCCCAGGGGCAAGGTCCGACTCAGGCGCAAAGGTGCACGTTTGCAGGCAAGGTAGAATAGATTGATATAATCCCCAGTGGAGGGTGTTTGGTGCCCTCTGGCCGATTCCCACGGTCAGTCGAGTTTTCCTGTATACTGAGGTTTCAGGGCTAGGCGCTGTTTCAGGACTTGATTGGTCCAAACATGATGAAGATGTTCTGTGTTCCAGGTCTGGTGGTGCAGGGCTCTAATGGAGAGTACCCGTACCTGACGGATGAGGAGAGGGTAGAGGTGGTGAGGAGGGTCAGACTGGCGCTGCCCACAGACAAACTGGTCATGGCAGGATCCGGATGTGAATGTAAGGCCCTGTGTGAGTCTGTGTGACAGAGAAGGAGACCATGTGACTCTCATTAATGTAACTGACCGATGACCACATATAGGAACCATATGAAAAATGGCTACCGAATTTTACAGCAAAAATGTGTTCATGTGTGATGTGTGACTACTGTGATTTAGACTATTTCAGGACACACTTTACCTCTCAGTCCAGCTATAGTTTTAATATCATGTGGTTTTATTGGCTGATAATGGGTGTCCAATAAACCCAACAACACAGTCTTTTATTGGGCTGTATAGTCATTGCTACCACATCATGCCCCTGTAATGCCCCAGTGTTAACGACGGAAAAGGATGCCCACTTTCCTATATTGTGTAGGTTACAACATGACATTAACATGGTGCACTTAGCCTACCTAGAGATGTTACCACACAGTACATAGCCAGTAATATAACATTTGAAATGTCTATATTCGTTCAAAACTTTTGTGAGCGTAATGTTTTCCTCGTTTATTTCCCTTTTGTTTATTATCTACCTCACTTGCTTTGTAATTGTTTCCCACGCAAATAAAGCCCTTTAATGGAATTGAATAGTGTTCTAAACATGGATCTGAATAAATATCTTTCTCTCTCCTCTTCTTTTTCCTCCCTCCCTCCCTCCCTCCCTCCCTCCCTCCCTCCCTCCCTCCCTCCCTGTCTGTCTCTCCCCCGATTATCTCTCCTCTCTAACCTTTCCCTCACCCCGATCTCTCGCTCCCTCTCTCGCTTTCTCCCCCTCTCTCTCCCCTGTCTCCCCTCTCCCTCAGCCACCAAAGGTACGGTAGTGATGAGCGAGAGGATGGCGGGGGCGGGGGCAGACCTGGTTCTTGTGGTAACGCCATGCTTCTACAAGGGCAAGATGGACAGCAGGGCGCTGGTTCACCACTTCACACAGGTCAGCTGATCTTCTTCTACTACTTCTACTACTCAACCTCAACTGGCAGCTTCATTAAATAATACCCGCAAAACACCAGTCTCAACATCAACAGTGAAGAAGCGACTCTGGGATGCTGGCCTTCTAGGCAGAGTTGCAAAGAAAAAGCCATATCTCAGACTGACCAATAAAAAGAAAAGATTAAGATGGGCAAAAGAACACAGACACTGGACAGAGGAACTCTGCCTAGAAGGCCAGCATCCCGGAGTCGCCTCTTCACTGTTGACATTGAGACTGGTGTTTTGCGGGTACTATTTAATGAAGCTGCCAGTTGAGGACTTGTGAGGCGTCTGTTTCTCAAACTAGACACACTAATGTACTTGTCCTCTTCCTCAGTTGTGCACCGGGGCCTCCCACTCCTCTTTCTATTCTGGTTAGAGCCAGTTTGCTCTGTTCTGTGAAGGGAGTAGTACACAGCGTTGACTGACGAGTTTCAGAAGAAAGTTCTTTGTTTCTGGCCATTTGAGCTACAAATGCTGATGCTCCGAGATTCTCAACTAGTCTAAAGAAGGCCAGTTTTATTGCTTCTTTAATCAGAACAACAGTTTTCAGCTGTGCTAATATAATTGCAAAAGGGTTTTCTTATGATCATTTAGCCTTTTAAAATGATACACTTGGATTAGCTAACACAACGTGCTCAGCCGTTTCCAGCCACAATAGTCATTTACAACATTAACAATGTCTACACTGCATTTCTGATCAATTTGATGTTATTTTAAAGGACAAAAAATGAGCTTTTCTTTCAAAAACAAGGACATTTCTAAGTGACCCCAAACTTTTGAACGGTAGTGTATACCACATGTCATAATATAAACCACATGTCGTAATATAAGCCACATGTCATAATATATACCACATGTCGTAATATATACCATATGTCTTAATATGTATGTCATAGTTTTGTTCTGAACCCATGCAGTCTGGACCATAGAAATAGAATGCAATAGAAACATAATTATTCTGATTCTATGGCCTGGACCGGGGGGTTGTGTTTGGTCCCGGTGTTGTCTCTCTGTCTCCCCCTGCAGGTGGCTGACAGTAGTCCAGTACCAGTAGTTCTGTACAGTGTCCCGGCTAACACAGGTCTTGACCTTCCTGTTGATGCTGTGGTGAGACTGGCCCAACACCCTAACATACTGGGACTCAAGGACAGCGGAGGAGACGTGAGTGTACACACACACACACCACACCACACCACACCACAACACAACACAACACAACACAACACAACACAACACACATTTATTTATTTATTTATTTATCTATTTATTTGATTGATGGATCAGTTACCGACCTGTGGGTTTTCCCTGTGGGTTTTCCACTGTGTGTGTGTGTGTTTTATGTATCCTTTGAACATCGCAGCATTTCAAGTTTATTTGGAAACGGTGGTTCATGTCTTGACTGACAAGAGAATAAAACAAAAATCGAGAGGGATGAATATTGCATGAAAAACTCCCTTCATCTCCTCTTTTGAAGTATCTCTTCTCACCTGTCAAAACGTTCCATTCTCTCTCTCTCTGTTTAT
>NC_074667.1:63711594-63744149 GCF_029448725.1 Salvelinus fontinalis
CTCTAAATTTCTCTAAACTACACAATTATCATGGATACAAGGACAGCAAAGACAACTAACCACCATAACTGTGTCTATGTCTGGAGATACAACTCACCACTATAACTGTCTCTGTCTGGAGATACAACTCACCACTATAACTGTGTCTCTGTCTGGAGATACAACTCACCACTATAACTGTCTCTGTTTGGAGATACAACTCACCACTATAACTGTCTCTGTCTGGAGATACAACTCACCACTATAATTGTTCCTCTGTCTGGAGATACAACTCACCACTATAACTGTTCCTCTGTCTGGAGATACAACTCACCACTATAACTGTCTCTGTCTGGAGATACAACTCACCACTATAACTGTTCCTCTGTCTGGAGATACAACTCACCACTATAACTGTCTCTGTCTGGAGATACAACTCAACACTATAACTGTTCCTCTGGAGATACAACTCAACACTATAACTGTTCCTCTGGAGATACAACTCACCACTATAACTGTTCCTCTGTCTGGAGATACAACTCACCACTATAACTGTTCCTCTGTCTGGAGATACAACTCACCACTATAACTGTGTCTCGGTCTGGAGATACAACTCACCACTATAACTGTCTCTGTCTGGAGATACAACTCACCACTATAACTGTCTCTGTCTGGAGATACAACTCACCACTATAACTGTTCCTCTGTCTGGAGATACAACTCACCACTATAACTGTCTCTGTTTGGAGATACAACTCACCAATATAACTGTTCCTCTGTCTGGAGATACAGCTCACCACTATAACTGTCTCTGTCTGGAGATACAACTCACCAATATAACTGTTCGTCTGTCTGGAGATACAACTCACCACTATAACTGTCTCTGTCTGGAGATACAACTCACCACTATAACTGTTCCTCTGTCTGGAGATACAACTCACCACTATAACTGTTCCTCTGTCTGGAGATACAACTCACCACTATAACTGTGTCTCTGTCTGGAGATACAACTCACCACTATAACTGTATCTCTGTCTGGAGATACAACTCACCACTATAACTGTTCCTCTGTCTGGAGATACAACTCACCACTATAACTGTGTCTCTGTCTGGAGATACAACTCACCACTATAACTGTGTCTCTGTCTGGAGATACAACTCACCACTATAACTGTCTCTGTCTGGAGATACAACTCACCACTATAACTGTGTCTCTGTCTGGAGATGCAACTCACCACTATAACTGTGTCTCTGTCTGGAGATACAACTCACCACTATAACTGTTCCTCTGGAGATACAACTCACCACTATAACTGTTCCTCTGGAGATACAACTCACCACTATAACTGTTCCTCTGGAGATACAACTCAACACTATAACTGTTCCTCTGTCTGGAGATACAACTCACCACTATAACTGTTCCTCTGTCTGGAGATATAACTCACCACTTTAACTGTTCCTCTGGAGATACAACTCACCACTATAACTGTTCCTCTGTCTGGAGATACAACTCACCACTATAACTGTTCCTCTGTCTGGAGATACAACTCACCACTATAACTGCTCCTCTGGAGATACAACTCACCACTATAACTGTGTCTCTGTCTGGAGATACAGCTCACCACTATAACTGTCTCTGTCTGGAGATACAACTCACCACTATAACTGTTCCTCTGTCTGGAGATACAACTCACCACTATAACTGTGTCTCGGTCTGGAGATACAACTCACCACTATAACTGTCTCTGTCTGGAGATACAACTCACCACTATAACTGTCTCTGTCTGGAGATACAACTCACCACTATAACTGTTCCTCTGTCTGGAGATACAACTCACCACTATAACTGTCTCTGTCTGGAGATACAACTCACCACTATAACTGTTCCTCTGTCTGGAGATACAACTCACCACTATAACTGTTCCTCTGGAGATACAACTCAACACTATAACTGTTCCTCTGGAGATACAACTCACCACTATAACTGTTCCTCTGGAGATACAACTCACCACTATAACTGTTCCTCTGTCTGGAGATACAACTCATCACTATAACTGTCTCTGTCTGGAGATACAACTCACCACTATAACTGTGTCTCTGTCTGGAGATACAACTCACCACTATAACTGTTCCTCTGTCTGGAGATACAACTCACCACTATAACTGTTCCTCTGGAGATACAACTCACCACTATAACTGTCTCTGTCTGGGGATACAACTCACCACTATAACTTTTCCTCTGGAGATACAACTCACCACTATAACTGTTCCTCTGTCTGGAGATACAACTCACCACTATAACTGCTCCTCTGGAGATACAACTCACCACTATAAATGTGTCTCTGTCTGGAGATACAACTCACCACTATAACTGTTCCTCTGTCTGGAGATACAACTCACCACTATAATTGTCTCTCTGTCTGGAGATACAACTCACCACTATAACTGTCTCTGTCTGGAGATACAACTCACCACTATAACTGTGTCTGTCTGGAGATATAACTCACCACTATAACTGTCTCTGTCTGGAGATACAACTCACCACTATAACTGTTCCTCTGTCTGGAGATACAACTCACCACTATAACTGTGTCTCTGTCTGGAGATACAACTCACCACTATAACTGTTCCTCTGTCTGGAGATACAACTCACCACTATAACTGTTCCTCTGTCTGGAGATACAACTCACCACTATAACTGTTCCTCTGTCTGGAGATACAACTCACCACTATAACTGTGTCTCGGTCTGGAGATACAACTCACCACTATAACTGTTCCTCTGTCTGGAGATACAACTCACCACTATAACTGTCTCTGTCTGGAGATACAACTCAACACTATAACTGTTCCTCTGGAGATACAACTCAACACTATAACTGTTCCTCTGGAGATACAACTCACCACTATAACTGTTCCTCTGGAGATACAACTCACCACTATAACTGTTCCTCTGGAGATACAACTCACCACTATAACTGTTCCTCTGGAGATACAACTCACCACTATAACTGTTCCTCTGGAGATACAACTCACCACTATAACTGTTCCTCTGTCTGGAGATACAACTCACCACTATAACTGTCTCTGTCTGGAGATACAACTCACCACTATAACTGTTCCTCTGTCTGGAGATACAACTCACCACTATAACTGTTCCTCTGGAGATACAACTCAACACTATAACTGTTCCTCTGGAGATACAACTCACCACTATAACTGTTCCTCTGGAGATACAACTCACCACTATAACTGTTCCTCTGTCTGGAGATACAACTCATCACTATAACTGTCTCTGTCTGGAGATACAACTCACCACTATAACTGTGTCTCTGTCTGGAGATACAACTCACCACTATAACTGTTCCTCTGTCTGGAGATACAACTCACCACTATAACTGTTCCTCTGGAGATACAACTCACCACTATAACTGTCTCTGTCTGGGGATACAACTCACCACTATAACTGTTCCTCTGGAGATACAACTCACCACTATAACTGTTCCTCTGTCTGGAGATACAACTCACCACTATAACTGCTCCTCTGGAGATACAACTCACCACTATAAATGTGTCTCTGTCTGGAGATACAACTCACCACTATAACTGTTCCTCTGTCTGGAGATACAACTCACCACTATAATTGTCTCTCTGTCTGGAGATACAACTCACCACTATAACTGTCTCTGTCTGGAGATACAACTCACCACTATAACTGTGTCTGTCTGGAGATATAACTCACCACTATAACTGTCTCTGTCTGGAGATACAACTCACCACTATAACTGTTCCTCTGTCTGGAGATACAACTCACCACTATAACTGTGTCTCTGTCTGGAGATACAACTCACCACTATAACTGTTCCTCTGTCTGGAGATACAACTCACCACTATAACTGTTCCTCTGTCTGGAGATACAACTCACCACTATAACTGTTCCTCTGTCTGGAGATACAACTCACCACTATAACTGTGTCTCGGTCTGGAGATACAACTCACCACTATAACTGTTCCTCTGTCTGGAGATACAACTCACCACTATAACTGTCTCTGTCTGGAGATACAACTCAACACTATAACTGTTCCTCTGGAGATACAACTCAACACTATAACTGTTCCTCTGGAGATACAACTCACCACTATAACTGTTCCTCTGTCTGGAGATACAACTCATCACTATAACTGTCTCTGTCTGGAGATACAACTCAACACTATAACTCTGTCTCTGTCTGGAGATACAACTCACCACTATAACTGTGTCTGTCTGGAGATACAACTCACCACTATAACTGTTCCTCTGTCTGGAGATACAACTCACCACTATAACTGTTCCTCTGTCTGGAGATACAACTCACCACTATAACTGTGTCTCTGTCTGGAGATACAACTCACCACTATAACTGTATCTCTGTCTGGAGATACAACTCACCACTATAACTGTTCCTCTGTCTGGAGATACAACTCACCACTATAACTGTGTCTCTGTCTGGAGATACAACTCACCACTATAACTGTGTCTCTGTCTGGAGATACAACTCACCACTATAACTGTCTCTGTCTGGAGATACAACTCACCACTATAACTGTGTCTCTGTCTGGAGATGCAACTCACCACTATAACTGTGTCTCTGTCTGGAGATACAACTCACCACTATAACTGTTCCTCTGGAGATACAACTCACCACTATAACTGTTCCTCTGGAGATACAACTCACCACTATAACTGTTCCTCTGGAGATACAACTCAACACTATAACTGTTCCTCTGTCTGGAGATACAACTCACCACTATAACTGTTCCTCTGTCTGGAGATATAACTCACCACTTTAACTGTTCCTCTGGAGATACAACTCACCACTATAACTGTTCCTCTGTCTGGAGATACAACTCACCACTATAACTGTTCCTCTGGAGATACAACTCACCACTATAACTGTTCCTCTGTCTGGAGATACAACTCACCACTATAACTGTTCCTCTGTCTGGAGATACAACTCACCACTATAACTGCTCCTCTGGAGATACAACTCACCACTATAACTGTGTCTCTGTCTGGAGATACAGCTCACCACTATAACTGTCTCTGTCTGGAGATACAACTCACCACTATAACTGTTCCTCTGTCTGGAGATACAACTCACCACTATAACTGTGTCTCGGTCTGGAGATACAACTCACCACTATAACTGTCTCTGTCTGGAGATACAACTCACCACTATAACTGTCTCTGTCTGGAGATACAACTCACCACTATAACTGTTCCTCTGTCTGGAGATACAACTCACCACTATAACTGTCTCTGTCTGGAGATACAACTCACCACTATAACTGTTCCTCTGTCTGGAGATACAACTCACCACTATAACTGTCTCTGTCTGGAGATACAACTCAACACTATAACTGTTCCTCTGGAGATACAACTCAACACTATAACTGTTCCTCTGGAGATACAACTCACCACTATAACTGTTCCTCTGGAGATACAACTCACCACTATAACTGTTCCTCTGTCTGGAGATACAACTCATCACTATAACTGTCTCTGTCTGGAGATACAACTCACCACTATAACTGTGTCTCTGTCTGGAGATACAACTCACCACTATAACTGTTCCTCTGTCTGGAGATACAACTCACCACTATAACTGTTCCTCTGGAGATACAACTCACCACTATAACTGTCTCTGTCTGGGGATACAACTCACCACTATAACTGTTCCTCTGGAGATACAACTCACCACTATAACTGTTCCTCTGTCTGGAGATACAACTCACCACTATAACTGCTCCTCTGGAGATACAACTCACCACTATAAATGTGTCTCTGTCTGGAGATACAACTCACCACTATAACTGTTCCTCTGTCTGGAGATACAACTCACCACTATAATTGTCTCTCTGTCTGGAGATACAACTCACCACTATAACTGTCTCTGTCTGGAGATACAACTCACCACTATAACTGTGTCTGTCTGGAGATATAACTCACCACTATAACTGTCTCTGTCTGGAGATACAACTCACCACTATAACTGTTCCTCTGTCTGGAGATACAACTCACCACTATAACTGTGTCTCTGTCTGGAGATACAACTCACCACTATAACTGTTCCTCTGTCTGGAGATACAACTCACCACTATATCTGTTCCTCTGTCTGGAGATACAACTCACCACTATAACTGTTCCTCTGTCTGGAGATACAACTCACCACTATAACTGTGTCTCGGTCTGGAGATACAACTCACCACTATAACTGTTCCTCTGTCTGGAGATACAACTCACCACTATAACTGTCTCTGTCTGGAGATACAACTCAACACTATAACTGTTCCTCTGGAGATACAACTCAACACTATAACTGTTCCTCTGGAGATACAACTCACCACTATAACTGTTCCTCTGTCTGGAGATACAACTCATCACTATAACTGTCTCTGTCTGGAGATACAACTCACCACTATAACTCTGTCTCTGTCTGGAGATACATCTCACCACTATAACTGTGTCTGTCTGGAGATACAACTCACCACTATAACTGTTCCTCTGGAGATACAACTCACCACTATAACTGTCTCTGTCTGGAGATACAACTCACCACTATAACTGTTCCTCTGTCTGGAGATACAACTCACCACTATAACTGTGTCTCTGTCTGGAGATACAACTCACCACTATAACTGTGTCTCTGTCTGGAGATACAACTCACCACTATAACTGTTCCTCTGTCTGGAGATACTACTCACCACTATAGCTGTTCCTCTGGAGATACAACTCACCACTATAACTGTGCCTCTGTCTGGAGATACAACTCATCACTATAACTGTCTCTGTCTGGAGATACAACTCACCACTTTAACTGTTCCTCTGGAGATACAATTCACCACTATAACTGTCTCTGTCTGGAGATACAACTCACCACTATAACTGTTCCTCTGGAGATACAACTCACCACTATAACTGTTCCTCTGTCTGGAGATACAACTCATCACTATAACTGTTCCTCTGTCTGGAGATACAACTCAACACTATAACTGTCTCTGTCTGGAGATACAACTCAACACTATAACTGTGTCTCTGTCTGGAGATACAACTCACCACTATAACTGTGTCTCTGTTTTACACAGTGAAATGTAACAAATTGATATTGTACATTTTTTAATAACCTGCCCAGGGACTGCGGTTGAAAATGAGCCAGCTGGCTAAAACCGGCACTTTTACTGGAACGTTGATTATTCTGGACCCTGTAAAAATAAATAGACTCAAACTCAATAACAAAAAATGATACATTTGTGACATGAATATTTAGCAGATGCTCTTATCCAGAGCATTCATCTTAAGATAGCTAGGTGAGACGCATCAAGATCTCACGGGCTGTTCCTCCTGCTCTGCATCGTTCTGCTTCTCCAAACGTCACATTTCGAAGTTAAGGGTAAAGGTTTTGGATAGGGTTAAAAAATGACGGTTAGGCATTAATTCCAAATGATTAAGGGTTAAGGTTTGTGACAGGGTTAAAACAAAAACATTTAACTACCACTTCGGATCTGGAGTCATGGGATGGACCTAAACTGGACCTAAGCTGGACCTAAGCTGGACCTAAACTGAACCTAAGATGGACCTAAGCTGGACCTAAACTGGACCTAAACTGAACCTAAACTGGACCTAAGCTGGACCTAAAATGGACCTAAGATGGACTTAAGCTTGAAAGCGCTCACTGGTGCCCCTAGTGGCCGATTTTGAAGTCATTTCCCAACATCCTCAGGACATGAACAGACGACTAATTTCGAAGTCAGTCTTGAGAGATCAGGCCGGTGAGACAACCACATATCACGGTCAACTATAGAGGATACGAACATTCCATTCCAGCTAAACATGGATATACAATACAGAGTTTTGCAAAAATAACACCAAAAAAATCATACAAATCTAAAACATATGAATAAAAAAATCTGAGAACAGATTTTAATGTTTTACACATACACAAACACATGAAGATACCCATAACTAATAATTTCTGATGGAAAAACACAAATGTGAAAAATGTGAAATGAACACTTCAAATACTGTAGATCTATGACTTGGCTTCATCCCAAAGACAACAATCTGTATACTGTATACTCCTGACTATCAGAAGCACTTACCTCAGAAATCACATAGTTGTCACCAGCTGTGAAGGTTAGCACAAATATTCCCTGCATGAACCACACTCAGTGTGCAAACAACAACATTAGCCCAGCCCCAGCCAGCCTGGCTTCCCTTGCTGTGTTTCCCTTGTCCAAGCCAGAGTCATTGGGCTTGTGTGGGGAGCTGTCTGAGGCACACACATAGATGCAGACGCACAAACGAGAACACACACAGGCAGACACACAATCTGAATACACACACAGCTGGACTCAATTTGGTTTATTCCCCTGTTGTCTGGGGGCACTGAACCATGTCACTCCTCGCTGTCACCGCAGCCCTACTAGACGGATTTACTGTGGACATCTCCCTGACCCCCCCCCCCCCCCCACACACACACACACACACACACACACACACACACACACACACACACACACACACACACACACACACACACACACACACACACACACACACACACACACACACACACACACACACACACACACACACACACACACACACACACACACACACACACACACACACAGGGCTGAAGCATTAGGGACTGGTCTGAGTGGCAGTGTGAGTGGATAGTAGGAATGAGTGAGGAGCTCTTTAAGAGTCCTGTGGTGAGGCTTTTCCATCCCCGGCCCTTGCCTCACAGCCTCACAGCCAATCTAGAATGTGTTATATTTACACCCTGCCCTTAATGTGGTGTGTGAGTGAGTGAGTGAGCGAGTGAGTGTGTGTGTGTGTGTGTGTGTGTGTGTGTTTGTAGTTGCCTAAGAGAGACAAGAGAGATAAAGAGAAAGAGAGAGAGAGACTATAGACAGCACAAGTAAGATTTAGACTGATAAAAAGTGTAATAGTTTAATAGTTATGTTATGGTATTCAGTCTACTCTGCCTCTCTGGCTCACTCTCAGCCTCTCTGGCTCACTCTTTCTCTTTCACGCTCCCTTTCTCTCATCTGACTCTCTCTCATCTGACTCTCTCTCACCTGACTCTCTCTCATCTGTCTGACTCTCTCTCATCTGTCTCTCTCTCTCATCTGTCTGACTCTCTCTCATCTGTCTCTCTCTCTCATCTGTCTGACTCTCTCTCATCTGTCTCTCTCTCTCATCTGTCTGACTCTCTCTCATATCTGTCTCTCTCTCTCTCATCTGTCTCTCTCTCATATCTGTCTCTCTCTCTCTCATCTGTCTCTCTCTCTCATATCTGTCTGACTCTCTCTCTCATCTGTCTCTCTCTCTCATATCTGTCTGACTCTCTCTCTCATCTGTCTCTCTCTCTCATATCTGTCTGACTCTCTCTCTCTCTCTCTCTCATATCTGTCTGACTCTCTCTCTCTCTCTCTCTCTCTCTCTCTCTCTCTCTCTCTCTCTCTCTCTCTCTCTCTCTCTCTCTCTCTCTCTCTCTCTCTCTCTCTCTCTCTCTCTCTCTCTCTCTCGCTCTCTCTCTCTCTCTCTCTCTCTCTCCCTGCTCTCTGTATCTCTCTGTATCTCTCTGAATCTCTCTGTATCTCTCTGTATCTCTCTGTATCTCTCTGTATCTCTCTGGTCACATGTCAGACCTAGGGGACAGAGAGAAGGATCTCTGCAGGATGAGGTCACAGCTCTGGCATTCCCAATGGACTGGGACCTCTAGGGAAGACCACAGCACTCCAATCTGGCCAGCCATCCCCAATTACCAGCAGCACCCTGGGACTGAGGGCCTGCCTGGCTCCAGCCTAGCAGACGACAGGAGGAGACCTCACACGCACGCACTCACACGCACACTCACTCACACGCACACACACACACACAAACACTCACACACACACACACACACACACTCACACACAAACACTCACACGCACACACACACACAAACACTCACTCACTCACACGCACACACACACACAAACACTCACACACACACACACACACACACGCACACACACACACACTCACACACAAACACTCACACGCACACACACACGCACCTGCACACACACACGCACACACTCACACACACACTCACAAACACTCGCACTCGCCGCACGCACGCACTCACGCTCACAAACGCTCACAAACGCTCACACTCGCTCACGCACGCACGCACACACACACACACACAAACACACACAAACATTATCCTATGTCCACTGCAGAACTGAAATGTGTTTGAAGCTTGGTCAGTATCCCCTAGGGAGAGGAGAGGGAGGAAGGGTGTGAGGAAAGGGAAGTAGGACAGAGGAGAGGGAAGGAGTAGAGTAGAACGGTAGGAAGGGAAAGTAGGACAGAGGAGAGGGAAGGAGTAGAGTAGAACGGTAGGAAGGGAAAGTAGGACAGAGGAGAGGGAAGGAGTAGAGTAGAACGGTAGGAAGGGAAAGTAGGACAGAGGAGAGGGAAGGAGTAGAGTAGAACGGTAGGAAGGGAAAGTAGGACAGAGGAGAGGGAAGGAGTAGAGTAGAACGGTAGGAAGGGAAAGTAGGACAGAGGAGAGGGAAGGAGTAGAGTAGAACGGTAGGAAGGGAAAGTAGGACAGAGGAGAGGGAAGGAGTAGAGTAGAACGGTAGGAAGGGGAAGTAGGACAGAGGAGAGGGAAGGAGTAGAGTAGAACGGTAGGAAGGGAAAGTAGGACAGAGGAGAGGGAAGGAGTAGAGTAGAACGGTAGGAAGGGAAAGTAGGACAGAGGAGAGGGAAGGAGTAGAGTAGAACGGCAGGAAGGGGAAGTAGGACAGAGGAGAGGGAAGGAGTAGAGTAGAACGGTAGGAAGGGAAAGTAGGACAGAGGAGAGGGAAGGAGTAGAGTAGAACGGTAGGAAGGGAAAGTAGGACAGAGGAGAGGGAAGGAGTAGAGTAGAACGGCAGGAAGGGGAAGGGGGAGACCTGGTCAATTGAAATCAACTGAAATCTCTTCCCCATTTAATCCAATCCCTCTGAATCAGAGAGGTTCGGGGGGGGGGCTGCTTTAATCGACATCCACATCATTGGCGCAGGCGGCGAACACTGGGTTAACTGTCTTGCTCAGGGCCAGAACGACATATTTTTACCTTGTCAGATCGGGGATTCGATCCCCGAGAAGTGAGGAGGAGAGTGGGTGAGGAGAGGGAAGCCTGGTCATAGTGTCAACATGAAAATGTTAGCGTAAAATAAGACTGTCTACAGGTCGCCATGGTGATGTGAGGAGAACACAGACAGGCCCACCCAGGGTCAGGGACCAGAGACCCGGGTAGTGGTGACTAGTGACACAGCAGCGTCCTCTCCCCTTCCCTCTCATCTCCTCTCCTCTGCTCTGACTAACCACTCTGCTCTGTCTGGACATCCTCTGGAGAGGAGAGGCTATTTACAGACAGGCTACCACCCCCCCCCCCCCCCCCCCCCCCCCATCCCCCCTCCCACATCCCCTGTGGACCCCATGTATATCCCCCCTGTCTTATCCCCCCACAGCCATTAAGAAATAAAAAGCAGATAAATAAAGACAACACTGGTGCATAAAACCACAGATGAATACACGCACACATACACACAGCCTGTAAAACCACAGATGAATACACGCACACATACACACAGCCTGTAAAACCACAGATGAATACACACACACATACACACAGCCTGTAAAACCACAGATGAATACACGCACACATACACACAGCCTGTAAAACCACAGATGAATACACGCACACATACACACAGCCTGTAAAACCACAGATGAATACACGCACACATACACACAGCCTGTAAAACCACAGATGAATACACGCACACATACACACAGCCTGTAAAACCACAGATGAATACACGCACACATACACACAGCCTGTAAAACCACAGATGAATACACGCACACATACACACAGCCTGTAAAACCACAGATGAATACACGCACACATACACACAGCCTGTAAAACCACAGATGAATACACGCACACATACACACAGCCTGTAAAACCACAGATGAATACACGCACACATACACACAGCCTGTAAAACCACAGATGAATACACGCACACATACACACAGCCTGTAAAACCACAGATGAATACACGCACACATACACACAGCCTGTAAAACCACAGATGAATACACGCACACATACACACAGCCTGTAAAACCACAGATGAATACACGCACACATACACACAGCCTGTAAAACCACAGATGAATACACGCACACATACACACAGCCTGTAAAACCACAGGGCTCCAGGGACAAAAGCCTTGTCATGCTCTGGTGGGATCCTGCTTCTAATCCACACGGCTTTAGGGGCCGCAGACAGTGGATAGAAACACAGATAAACACACACCGTGGACACACACACACACACACACACACACACACACACACACACACACACACACACACACACACACACACACACACACACACACACACACACACACACACACACACACACACACACACACACACACACACACACACACACACACACACACACACACACAGAGAGAGAGAGAGAGGACACCCACAGACAGTGGTCTGTTGTAGTGCAGTGGGGCTGCCTGGGTGTTAAGCAGGCTGCAGAGCTCCTGGCGACAGGTTTCTGGAGGGGAGATGGCTCACTAAGCCTAATCACACAGGGGAATGCTGTCTGGGGCACCTGACCCCCAAACTCCTGTGTGTATGTGTGTGTTTGCGTGTGTGTGTACGCGTGCATGTGTGTATGTGCGTGTCTCCAGTCTGGACGAGAGCAGTCATAATTGGGGCTTATCACCCTGAGTGGGGCAGGAGGAGAGGTGCCAGGGCAGGATCCAGGACATCTGACGGGGCAGAGGGGAAAGAGAGAGAGTGTGTGTTGAGAGGTTGGGGGGCAGAGAGACATGAGTCATCGCTATGCTTATAGACAGAGACACATATGCTGCTGACGCGCACTGATCAGAGATCAGACCCATACATATACTAGGACACCTACTCACACTAAATCATCCGTTTTATTACTCAATCATCTCCCATACTAGATGTAGGTAGGTTAGAACCTGCTGAAGATGTTAAAGACAAACTGATGTTTCAGATATAGTGCTTATAGCAGAGGGACTGATAGAAGCTGAGGTATGTAAGGGGATGATAGTCTGTCTGTCTCTGTGTAGTGTACAGGACAGTCCAAATGGGAGGCTTGTCTGTCTGTCTGTCTGTCTGTCTGCCTGCCTGCCTGCCTGCCTGCCTGCGTGTGTGTGTGTTGACGTGTTGTCTGATGTAGAGATCATTAACTAACCATTGGAACATCATAAGCTGTCAAAGTCATACCAGTCTGCAAGAGGTGAGCACATTGAAATGTTATTTTCTGAAATGAATCTATTTTTACTTTCCGTTGTCTCTGATAGTGCTGTATAAGTGGCGCCAACTGTATTATGGACACATTGGATACTGACACAAAGCCACTCCTGTCCCATACTGTGTATGAATCACAACCGTGAACCTTGTTGGTGATCTTTTGAGAAAAGCAGTGACCACCTTCTAGCCTGATCCCTGTTTGTGCTGACAATAGGAGTTGGCAAGACAGCACACAAATACCTGGGACCAGGCTAAACAACTTCACAGGTACCTTTGAGAGGAAGTGTGTAGGTACAGAATGGTATGTCGACTGAGGAATGCTGATGTGTTGAGATCCCCAGCCATCCCAGCTATGCAGCGGTACTTACTGTTAAAACACTGAGCTATGTTCTCTACAGATGTAGGATCTTAATTTGAGCCAGTTTTCTACAGCAGGAAATTAATCCTGCAGCAACAGGGAAAAGATTTATTATGTGGATTAAAAGTAACAGACACTTTTGTAGGGGTTGACATACATGTTTATGTAAGGGAAAATCAGGACTGAAATTTAAAAGTGGGAATTACAAACTTCAGAAGCCTTTTTAAACCTCAAATACACTATACGTTTTACATTTCCTGCATTTCAGGAAAGGTTTCCTGCAACAGGGTGATCAAATGAAGATCCTACATCTGTATGTGTGGCATCACCGTTGAGCTGGACAGAGCCAGGCGCTTGGTCTGGGCTCTGGTTAGAAGTGTGTGTGTGTGTGGGCTGAATTCCTACCCTCTACCCCACTGATCCACCACCATATGCTAGGTGGAAGTATATGGCCATATTGGATAGACCAATCCCTGTAGACATAAGAAGTGCTAAACGGTATGGCCGAAGGAGTTGATTTGGTACTCAGGGGTGGTGTGGTCTGGGTGGAGACAGACTCACCTTGAAGGTGCTGAACACTGGGACATGTGAACCATCACTAGCCTGTCCTCACCTCTGTCTCACACTACATGGAGCAACAGAGAGAGAACAAAGACTATAGATAGAGAGAGAGATAGAGAGAGAGAGAGAGAGAGAGAGAGAGAGAGAGAGAGAGAGAGAGAGAGAGAGAGAGAGAGAGAGAGAGAGAGAGAGAGAGAGAGAGAGAGAGAGAGAGAGAGAGAGAGAGAGAGAGAGAGAGAGAGAGAGATAGAAATGACAGAGGACCACAGTGTGTGATGGAGAGGTGCTGCATTACAACACCCAGACAGCGTCCTGAGAATGCTATTATAAGCATTGTAAGCACTGTGATATCATTGTAACACCGGTGTCTCAGCGTTCTCTTCTTCTCTCTTCTGTTGTAGATGTGCTCCAGATGTGTGTGATCCCTCTCTGATCCACAGGGATCTGACAAACTGTAGTCATGTGATCCAATGGAGAAAGCAGGACCAACCTCCTATCCTTCTCATCCCTCTGTCTCCCACCATCATCTTTGATTTCTTCTGTTTCTTCGGCCTCCCCACAGCTTGGCAATTTGGTGGTGGGGCATGTGTATGTGTGAGGGTATGTGTGTGTGTGTGTGAGCGTGTTTGTGAGAGTGTACGAGTGTGCATATTTGTGTGTGTGTTTGTGTTCTGTATGTGTGTTGGATTGGAAACAGGTCCCTCTCATTGCCAGTAAAGCGTCATTAATCACCCAGCCAGCTGATAGGCCGGGGTCTGGAACTCTAAACCACAATCACTTATTGGTTATGAACATCCTCTATAACCATCTATCACCCATCTGGATTCTATTGTCCTCCTCCCAGTGTGTGTGTGTGTGTGTGTGTGTGTGTGTGTGTGTGTGTGTGTGTGTGTGTGTGTGTGTGTGTGTGTGTGTGTGTGTGTGTGTGTGTGTGTGTGTGTGTGTGTGTGTGTGTGTGTGTGTGTGTGTGTGTGTGTGTGTGTGTGTGTGTGTGTGTGTGTGAGTGTGCGTGCGTGCGTGCGTGCGTGCGTGCGTTCCTCATGTACTCATCTGGACCCCTGGGGGGAGAGTGGGAAAAGTTGAGAGAAAAGAGGGGGAAGAGAAATACAAAGAGTGAAGGAAGAGAGGAGAGGGAGAAATGGACAATCCCCTCTCCGCTAATTGCAAAATAAAGGTGTGTTAAAACTCAAACTGCCATCCATCCTTTTTAGTGGAAAAAGCACACCAGAACCATCAGACAACGTTATGGCAACATTCCACCAACGTTGTTTGGCTGCTCTGAAGCATCCCACCAAAGGGTCATATGCCGAACAGATGTGGTGTTGGATTCCTTGGTGAGGATAAGCAGGCGGGATGTGGTGTTGGATTCCTTGGTGAGGATAAGTGGGATGTGGTGTTGGATTCCTTGGTGAGGATAAGCAGGCAGGATGTGGTGTTGGATTCCTTGGTGAGGATAAGCAGGCGGGATGTGGTGTTGGATTCCTTGGTGAGGATAAGTGGGATGTGGTGTTGGATTCCTTGGTGAGGATAAGTGGGATGTGGTGTTGGATTCCTTGGTGAGGATAAGCGGGATGTGGTGTTGGATTCCTTGGTAAGGATAAGCGGGATGTGGTGTTAGATTCCTTGGTGAGGATAAGTGGGATGTGGTGTTGGATTCCTTGGTAAGGATAAGCGGGATGTGGTGTTAGATTCCTTGGTGAGGATAAGCAGGCAGGATGTGGTGTTGGATTCCTTGGTGAGGATAAGCAGGCGGGATGTGGTGTTGGATTCCTTGGTGAGGATAAGCAGGCGGGATGTGGTGTTGGATTCCTTGGTGAGGATAAGCAGGCAGGATGTGGTGTTGGATTCCTTGGTGAGGATAAGTGGGATGTGGTGTTGGATTCCTTGGTAAGGATAAGCGGGATGTGGTGTTGGATTCCTTGGTGAGGATAAGCAGGCAGGATGTGGTGTTGGATTCCTTGGTGAGGATAAGTGGGATGTGGTGTTGGATTCCTTGGTGAGGATAAGCGGGATGTGGTGTTGGATTCCTTGGTAAGGATAAGCGGGATGTGGTGTTGGATTCCTTGGTGAGGATAAGTGGGATGTGGTGTTGGATTCCTTGGTAAGGATAAGCGGGATGTGGTGTTGGATTCCTTGGTAAGGATAAGCGGGATGTGGTGTTGGATTCCTTGGTGAGGATAAGTGGGATGTGGTGTTGGATTCCTTGGTGAGGATAAGCGGGATGTGGTGTTGGCTGGCTGGGCTTATTGCCCTCTACACCCTGATCTCAGATGAATGGAGGTATTCCTCTCTGTTGTCTTCAGGTTGGATACACAACCCAGAGGCACCTACAGCGAAGACATCTAACCACTCAGTCACGTCTTATTCTCCTCAACTCTCTCTCTGGGGTTCGGTCTCTTCTTTCTTCTGTACTTTCTTTCTCTTCCTCCCTCTCTCCATTTCTCCCCTTGCGTTCTCTCTTTCTCGCCCCTTCTCATTCTCCCTCCCTCCTTGTCTCTAGTGTAATTGATCTTCTTCTCTGTTAGCTGTGATTGGTTCTGACAGGCAGACAGCAGCTCCAGCTGTGTTAATTGTTCTGCTTATTTTGTTCTGTCTCCCTTCCACTATTTTCATTTCAGCATTCCACGCTAAACTGACTCCAACGCTCCCTGTATGGGGTTTGACACACACGCACAAGCACGAGCACACACACACACACACACACACACACACACACACACACACACACACACACACACACACACACACACACACACACACACACACACACACACACACACACACACACACACACACACACACACACACACACACACACACACACACACACACACTCTCTGCATAGAGTTTACTTAACACATAATCTGAAGAGTCAGGGATTAAAACAACAGTTGTTTCAAACAGCAAGGAGCCGATCCCAGCAGCTGAGAGTCAGACTGACAGAGGAGTTTAATGCTAAAACCACAGTAGTCCTCTCACTCAGCAGCACACACACATCACACACTCTCACACACACACATCACACACATCACACATATCACACACATCACACACATCACACACACACATCACACACAGCAGCACACACAAATCACACACATCACACACAGCAGCACACACACATCACACACTCTCACACACACACATCACACACATCACACACATCACACACACATCACACACAGCAGCACACACACATCACACACAGCAGCACACACACATCACACACACATCACACACATCACACACAGCAGCACACACACATCACACACATCACACACATCACACACAGCAGCACACACACATCACACACACACACACACACACATAACACACATCACACACATCACACACACATCACACACAGCAGCACACACACATCACACACAGCAGCACACACACATCACACACATCACACACAGCAGCACACACAGCACACACACAGCAGCACACACACATCACACACAGCAGCACACACACATTACACACAGCAGCACACACAGCACACACACAGCAGCACACACAGCACACACACAGCAGCACACACACACACACACACACACACACACACACATATCACACACATATCACACACATCACACACACATCACATCACACTCAGCAGCACACACACATCACATCACACTCAGCAGCACACACACACACACACACACATCAGCACAAACACATCACATCACACACAGCAGCACACACACATCACACACAGCAGCACACACACATCACACACAGCAGCACACACACATCACACACAGCAGCACACACACACATCACCACACACATCACAGACAGCAGCACACACACATCACATCACACACAGCAGCACACACACATCACACACAGCAGCACACACACATCACAGACAGCAGCACACACACATCATACACACATCACACACAGCAGCACACACACATCACAGACAGCAGCACACACAGGCAGGCACACACACATCACATCACACACAGCAGCACACACACACCACACACACATCACACACAGCAGCACACACACATCACATCACACACACACCACACACACATCATACACACATCACACACAGCAGCACACACACATCACAGACAGCAGCACACACAGGCAGGCACACACACATCACATCACAGACAGCAGCACACACACATCATACACACATCACAGACAGCAGCACACACACATCACACACAGCAGCACACACACCTCACAGACAGCAGCACACACAGGCAGGCACACACACATCACATCACACACAGCAGCACACACACACCACACACACATCACACACAGGCAGGCACAAACACATCACATCACACACAGCAGCACACACACATCACACACAGCAGCACACACACATCACACACAGGCAGGCACACACGCAAGTTGCCATTAGGTAGATATCTAGCGTTAAATCACCAATCTGACCTTAGATCAGCATCTAGGTGAAACGTCATCCTATTCTGTTGCAGTGTGAGAGTAGACATGGAGGTGGGCCAGTGTGACATCACTGTGTATCTAATCCAGGAATCAGTTTGTAATGTGCAGAAAATAATTTGGCCTTCCTCCCCTGTTTCCACCAGATCACTGCTCTCTGCTCTTCCCAGTCTAAACAGTAGTGAGGAGAAGCATTAACACTCAGACATGTTCTGGAGTCACACTGATCTGAATGGAAAACACTTCAGCATGACTACCTACAATATCCTCCCACCGTATCCTCCTACAGTATCCTCCTACAGTATCCTCCCACAGTATCCTCCTACAGTATCCTCCTACAGTATCCTCCTACAGTATCCTCCTACACTATCCTCCTACAGTATCCTCCTACACTATCCTCCTACAGTATCCTCCTACACTATCCTCCTACAGTATCCTCCTACAGTATCCTCCCACAGTATCCTCCTACAGTATCCTCCTACAGTATCCTCCCACAGTATCCTCCTACACTATCCCCCTACAGTATCCTCCTACAGTATCCTCCTACAGTATCCTCCTACAGTATCCTCCTACAGTATCCTTCTACACTATCCCCCTACAGTATCCTCCTACAGTATCCTCCCACAGTATCCTCCTACACTATCCTCCTACAGTATCCTCCTACAGTATCCTCCTACAGTATCCTCCCACAGTATCCTCCTACACTATCCTCCTACACTATCCCCCTACAGTATCCTCCTACAGTATCCTCCTACAGTATCCTCCTACAGTATCCTCCTACACTATCCTCCTACAGTATCCTCCTACAGTATCCTCCTACAGTATCCTCCTACACTATCCCCCTACAGTATCCTCCTACACTATCCCCCTACAGTATCCTCCTACACTATCCTCCTACACTATCCCCCTACAGTATCCTCCTACAGTATCCTCCTACAGTATCCTCCTACACTATCCTCCTACACTATCCTCCTACAGTATCCTCCTACAGTATCCTCCTACAGTATCCTCCTACACTATCCCCCTACAGTATCCTCCTACACTATCCCCCTACAGTATCCTCCTACAGTATCCTCCTACAGTATCCTCCTACAGTATCCTTCTACACTATCCCCCTACAGTATCCTCCTACAGTATCCTCCCACAGTATCCTCCTACACTATCCCCCTACAGTATCCTCCTACAGTATCCTCCTACAGTATCCTCCTACAGTATCCTCCTACAGTATCCTTCTACAGTATCCTCCTACACTATCCTTCTACTGTATCCTCCTACACTATCCTCCTACAGTATCCTCCTACAGTATCCTCCTACACTATCCTCCTACAGTATCCTCCTACAGTATCCTCCTACACTATCCTTCTACAGTATCCTCCTACACTATCCTTCTACTGTATCCTCCTACACTATCTTCCTACAGTATCCTCCTACAGTATCCTTCTACAGTATCCTCAAACAGTATCCTCCTACAGAATCCTTCTACAGTATCCTCCTACAGTATCCTTCTACAGTATCCTCCTACAGTATCCTCCTACACTATCCTCCTACAGTATCCTCCAGTATCCTCCTACAGTATCCCTCTACACTATCCTTCTACAGTATCCTCCTACAGTATCCTCCTACAGTATCCTCCTACAGTATCCTCCTACACTATCCTCCTACAGTATCCTCCTACAGTATCCTCCTACAGTATCCTCCTACAGTATCCTCCTACAGTATCCTTCTACACTATCCCCCTACAGTATCCTCCTACAGTATCCTCCTACAGTATCCTCCTACAGTATCCTCCTACAGTATCCTCCTACACTATCCTTCTACTGTATCCTCCTACAGTATCCTCCTACAGTATCCTCCTACAGCAGGGGTGTCAAACATACGGCCCGCGGGCCGGAACCGGCCCCCAAGGAGGTTCGATCAGGCCCGCAGGATAATTTGAAAGTGGAAAAAATACATAAAAGACATGGAATTAATATTTTTAATTCGCTGCAATTCATGGATTATCCGCTAAGGGGCGCACTCTTTCCATCAGAGTAGAAGACAAGCCGCATCACTGAGACAGACTGAAAACAGCAGACGGTATCAATGCGCCATCTGCTGCTTGTTACGACGTTGTTAATACCTTGGTCTCTACCTCTCCGCTACACCCTCATTAGCCAAAATGTCGTTATCCAAACGGAGAAAAGTAGATAAGGAGTGTAGAATTTTCAAAGAAAAATGGACCACGTCCTATTTATTTACAGAGATGCACGAAAAACCTTCGTGCTTGGTGTGTTTGCAACAAGTTTCGGTATTGAAGGAATATAATATTCGACGCCACTACGAGACTCATCACAGCGAAAAATATGACGGCTTGCAAGGACAACTGAGAAGAGATAAGATTAACGAATTGCTGGCGGGTCTGAGGAAACAAAGCAGGTGTCGCGACAAAGTTCAAAGACAAAGTACAAGCCCTTAAGGGAGGAGATCGTTTCTGGACATTTCACTGTATTTTGCACCAGGAGGCATTGTGTTGCAAGTCGCTGAAAATGGACCACGTCATGGAGGTGGTTGTTCGCACTGTAAATTTCATCCGGTCCAGAGGTCTGAACCATCGTCAGTTTGACAAACTTCTCAGCGACAGCAACATTACCCACAGCCTGCCATACCACACTGAAGTGAGATGGTTAAGCCGAGGCGCTGTGCTGAGGCATTTCTTTGATCTACGAGAGGAAATCGGACAGTTCATGGAGAAAAAAGGAAAACCGGTGTTGGAATTACAATCTCAGGAATGGCTACGGGACCTTGCATTCTTGGTTGATATTACTGAACACTTGAACAATCTGAACAAAATGTTGCAAGGCCGCAAAAAAGTTGTCACACAGTTTTCTGACAACATACATGCATTTAAGTTGAAGCTGACTTTGTGGGAGATGCAACTGGCAAATGGCAACCCTGCTCATTTCCCCTGTCTGAGAGATGTGTGTGTGACCAGACCTGATGCGGACATGAAACGGTACAAAGACAAAATTGCAGGACTACTGGGGGAGTTTGAGAAACGTTTTCAGGTATTTGGTGAACTTGAGACAGAATTTTCAGTTTTTCGCTCACCTTTCACAGTTAAAGCTTCTGATCTGCCGGTCGAAATTCAGCTAGAGATAATTGATTTGCAGTGTGATGCAGATTTGAAGGGCAAATTTGCCTCTGTAGGTCTGGACAGATTTTATCAGTATCTACTACCAGGGTACCCCAAATTAACAGCCCTGGCTGCTAAAATGTTGTGCATGTTTGGGACAACCTACCTTTGTGAACAAATTTTCTCAGTGATGAATATCAATAAAACAAAAATGCGTTCAAGGCTCACAAACAAGCACTTAAATGACATTCTGAAAGTGACAGCTAGTCAGGACATGACACCTGGTGTTGATGCACTTGTACAGGCCAAAAGATGCCAAGTTTCAGGAACAAATACAAGTCCAGACTAGACTAACACCTTTAAAATGCTGCCTTAGATACTGTTTGCATTGAAAGAATACAGCTCTGTGAAGATGAATCCTTACTGTGGTGATTTAAAAAATGTGCACTTTAATGTTAGTCAGCAGCTTCAAAACAAAAGTTGTGTGATGGAATTCTACTGTTCATACAACTCCATAAAATTTCAATATTTTCCTAATGTTCTTGTGCTTCTTTACACCAAAACAAAGGAAAGACATGATATTTTGGTTATTTATAGCAGAGTATGGTATAATTTTAATGGTCCGGCCCACTTGACATCTCCCTAGGCCGTATGTGGCCCACGATGCGAAATGAGTTTGACACCCCTGTCCTACAGTATCCTCCTACAGTATCCTCCTACAGTATCCTCCTACTGTATCCTCCTACAGTATCCTCCTACAGTATCCTCCTACAGTATCCTCCTATAGTATCCTCCTACAGTATCCTCCTACAGTATCCTCCTACAGTATCTGTCACGATCGTTATAGTGAGGAGACCAAGGCGCAGCGTGATGTGAATACATCTTCATTAATAATAACGAATAAACGAAGAACACTAAAAAAAACGAACAAAATAACAAAACGAGCGTGACCGCTATAACACTGGGTGCAGACATGCAACATCAACATCAATAGGGTGTTGGTCCACCACGAGCCAGAACAGCTTCAATGCACCTTGGTATAGATTCTACAAGTGTCTGGTTCTCTATTGGAGGGAAATACAAGCTGTCTGCTTGTATTTCCGGTACAGGGCTTCCCCCAATCAACAATTTGAATTGTTGAATTTGCAGACGTGTTGCTGTGCGTTTTGTTGCCAACCTTACTTTGCTAGCTGGCAACTTTACGTTTTTTTTTTCTTTTTAATTTTTAATTACCGTTTATATTTTTTGTTTTTCCATCACAACTTTTTCACTCCGGACGCTTTATCTGGACATGGTTCGTCAGCACTTTCAACAGCCGAAGCTAGGTAGTAACATTAACATGATGTCTTCTAATTGCAGTCGCTGTACTCATAATATACAGGAGAACGATCGCCTTACGGCGAGGATAGCTGTGCTGCAAGCCCAGCTTCAGACGCAATCGATAGGGAAGGGTAATTTCAGTGTAGGAAAGGATGAAACAGCGTCTGTGCCACCAGTAAGTACAGATACTAACGTTAGTATAAACCCCCCCGCACAGTCCCCGCAGCCAGACAACTTTCTCATGGCTTCTGGAGGGAAATGCTGTAGGAATGCTCAACTGGTGTCGCTCATTCAGCCGACAGAAACTTTCAACCGGTTTTCCCCATTAAGTAGCGAGTTGGAGTCTGAGGCCGAGTTTTCTCTTGTCTCTACTCCTCCCGTTACGGGGTCTGAGACGCCGAAGGCTCCCACCATTAGCTCTGACAAATTGAAAACCCTAGTCATTGGCGACTCCATTACCCGCAGTATTAGACTTAAAACGAATCACCCAGCGATCATACACTGTTTGCCAGGGGGCAGGGCTACCGACGTTAAGGCTAATCTGAAGATGGTGCTGGCTAAAGCTAAAACTGGCGAGTGTAGAGAGTATAGAGATATTGTTATCCACGTCGGCACCAACGATGTTAGGATGAAACAGTCAGAGGTCACCAAGCACAACATAGCTTCAGCGTGTAAATCAGCTTGAAAGATGTGTCAGCATCGAGTAATTGTCTCTGGCCCCCTCCCAGTTAGGGGGAGTGACGAGCTCTACAGCAGAGTCTCACAACTCAATCGCTGGTTGAAAACTGTTCTCTGCCCCTCCCAAAAGATAGAATTTGTAGATAATTGGCCCTCTTTCTGGGACTCACCCACAAACAGGACCAAGCCTGACCTGCTGAGGAGTGACGGACTCCATCCTAGCTGGAGGGGTGCTCTCATCTTATCTACCAACATAGACAGGGCTCTAACTCCTCTAGCTCCACAATGAAATAGGGTGCAGGCCAGGCAGCAGGCTGTTAGCCAGCCTGCCAGCTTAGTGGAGTCTGCCACTAGCATAGTCAGTGTAGTCAGCTCAGCCATCCCCATTGAGACTGTGTCTGTGCCTCGACCTAGGTTGGGCAAAACTAAACATGGCGGTGTTCGCCTTAGCAATCTCATTAGGATAAAGACCTCCTCCATTCCTGCCATTATTGAAAGAGATCGTGATACCTCACATCTCAAAATAGGGTTACTTAATGTTAGATCCCTCACTTCAAAGGCAGTCATAGTCAATGAACTAATCACTGATCATAATCTTGATGTGATTGGCCTGACTGAAACATGGCTTAAGCCTGATGAATTTACTGTGTTAAATTAGGCCTCACCTCCTGGTTACACTAGTGACCATATCCCCCGTGCATCCCGCAAAGGCGGAGGTGTTGCTAACATTTACAATAGCAAATTTCAATTTACAAAAAAAAAAATGACGTTTTCGTCTTTTGAGCTTCTAGTCATGAAATCTATGCAGCCTACTCAATCACTTTTTATAGCTACTGTTTACAGGCCTCCTGGGCCATATACAGCGTTCCTCACTGAGTTCCCTGAATTCCTATCGGACCTTGTAGTCATAGCAGATATATTCAAATTTTTGGTGATTTTAATATCATATGGAAAAGTCCACAGACCCACTCCAAAAGGCTTTCGGAGCCATCATCGACTCAGTGGGTTTTGTCCAACATGTCTCTGGACCTACTCACTGCCACAGTCATACTCTGGACCTAGTTTTGTCTCATGGAATAAATGTTGTAGATCTTAATGTTTTTCCTCATAATCCTGGACTATCGGACCACCATTTTATTACGTTTGAAATCGCAACAAATAATCTGCTCAGACTCCAACCAAGGAGCATCAAAAGTCGTGCTATAAATTCTCAGACAACACAAAGATTCCTTGATGCCCTTCCAGACTCCTTCTGCCTACCCAAGGACGTCAGAGGACAAAAATCAGTTAACCACCTAACTGAGGAACTCAATTTAACCTGGCGCAATACCCTAGATGCAGTTGCACCCCTAAAAACGAAAAACATTTGTCATAAGAAACTAGCTCCCTGGTATACAGAAAATACCCGAGCTTTGAAGCAAGCTTCCAGGAAATTGGAACGGAAATGGCGCCACACCAAACTGGAAGTCTTCCGACTAGCTTGGAAAGACAGTACCGTGCAGTACCGAAGAGCCCTCACTGCTGCTCGATCATCCTACTTTTCCAACTTAATCGAGAAAAATAAGAACAATCCAAAATTTCTTTTTGATACTGTTGCAAAGCTAACTAAAAAGCAGCATTCCCCAAGAGAGGATGGCTTTCACTTCAGCAGTAATAAATTCATGAACTTCTTTGAGGAAAAGATCTTGATCATTAGAAAGCAAATTACAGACTCCTCTTTAAATCTGCGTATTCCTCCAGGGCTTACCTGTCCTGGATCTGCACAGCTCTGCCAGGGCCTGGGATCGGGAGAGACACTTAAGTGTTTTAGTACTTTATCTCTTGACACAATGATGAAAATAATCATTGCCTCTAAACCTTCAAGCTGCATACTGGATCCTATATCTACTAAACTACTGAAAGAGCTGCTTCATGTGCTTGGCCCTCCTATGTTGAACATAATAAACGGCTCTCTATCCACCGGATGTGTACCAAACTCACTAAAAGTGGCAGTAATAAAGCCTCTTCTAGGTTAGACTACTGCAATGCTCTACTTTCCGGCTACCCGGATAAAGCACCAAATAAACTTCAGTTAGTGCTAAATACGGCTGCTAGAATCCTGACTAGAACCAAGAAATTTGATCATATTACTCCAGTGCTAGCTTCCCTACACTGGCTTCCTGTTAAGGCAAGGGCTGATTTCAAGGTTTTACTGTTAACCTATAAAGCGTTACATGGGCTTGCTCCTACCTATCTTTCCGAGTTAGTCCTGCCGTACATACCTACACGTACGCTACGGTCACAAGACGCAGGCCTCCTAATTGTCCCTAGAATTTCTAAGCAAACAGCTGGAGGCAGGGCTTTCTCCTATAGATCTCCATTTTTATGGAATGGTCTGCCTACCCATGTGAGAGACGCAGACTCGGTCTCAACCTTTAAGTCTTTACTGAAGACTTATCTCTTCAGTACGTCATATGATTGAGTGTAGTCTGGCCAAGGAGTGTGAAGGTGAACGGAAAGGCTCTGGAGCAACGAACCGCCCTTGCTGTCTCTGCCTGGCCGGTTCCCCTCCACTGGGATTCTCTACCTCTAACCCGATTACAGGGTCTGAGTCACTGGCTTACTGGTGCTCTTTCATGCCGTCCCTAGGAGGGGTGCGTCACTTGAGTGAGTTGAGTTACTGACGTGATCTTCCTGTCTGGGTTGGCGCCCCCCCTTGGTTTGTGCTGTGGTGGAGATCTTTGTGGGCTATACTCGGCCTTGTCTCAGGATTGTAAGTTGGTGGTTGAAGATATCCCTCTAGTGGTGCGGGGGCTGTGCTTTGGCAAAGTGGGTGGGGTTATATCTTTCCTGTTTGGCCCTGTCCGGGGGTATCATCGGATGGGGCCACAGTGTCTCCTGACCCCTCCTGTCTCAGCCTCCAGTATTTATGCTGCAGTAGTTTGTGTTGGGGGGCTAGGGCCAGTTGGTTATATCTGGAGTACTTCTCCTGTCTTATCCAGTGTCCTGTGTGAATTTAAGTATGCTCTCTCTAATTCTCTCCTTCTCTCTTTCTTTTTCTCTCTCGGAGGATCTGAGCCCTAGAACCATACGTCAGGGCTACTGGGCATGATGACTCCTTGCTGTCCCCAGTCCACCTGGCCTTGCTGCTGTTCCAGTTTCAACTGTTCTGCCTGCAGTTATGGAACCCCTACCTGTCCCAGACCTGCTGTTTTCAACTCTTAATGATCAGTTATGAAAAGCCAACTGACATTTATTCCTGATTATTATTTGACCATGCTTGTCATTTATGAACATTTTGAACATCTTGGCCATGTTCTGTTATAATCTCCACCCGGCACAGCCAGAA
The DNA here is from genome assembly GCF_029448725.1 of Salvelinus fontinalis. Taxonomy (NCBI): domain Eukaryota; kingdom Metazoa; phylum Chordata; class Actinopteri; order Salmoniformes; family Salmonidae; genus Salvelinus; species Salvelinus fontinalis. Next base: position 63,738,772 of record NC_074667.1, read on the forward strand.
GAGGACTGGCCAGCCCTCATAGTCTGGTTCCTCTCTAGGTTTCTTCCTAGGTTTTGGCCTTTCTAGGGAGTTTTTCCTAGCCACCGTGCTTCTACACCTGCATTGCTTGCTGTTTGGGGTTTTAGGCTGGGTTTCTGTACAGCACTTCGAGATATTAGCTGATGTACAAAGGGCTATATAAAATAAACTTGATTGATTGATTGAACATAGACAATAACCCACAAACCAAACTGGAAAAATGGCAACCTAAATAGGATCCCCAATCAGAGACAACGATAAACAACTGCCTCTTATTGGGAACCAATCTAGGCCACCATAGACCTACATATGTCTAGACTAGACGCACACACCTAGACATACAAAAAACCCTAGACAAGACAAAACACCCATAACACACTCGTCACACCCTGATCTAACCAAAATAATAAAGAAAACAAAGAATACTAAGGTTAGGGCGTGACAGTATCCTTCTACACTATCCTCCTACAGTATCCTCCTCCAGTATCCCTCTACAGTATCCTCCTACACTATCCTCCTACGGTATCCTCCTACAGTATCCCTCTACAGTATCCTCCTACACTATCCTCCTACAGTATCCTCCTACAGAATCCTCCTACACTATCCTCCTACACTATCCTTCTACACTATCCTCCTACAATATCCTCCTACAGTATCCTCCTACAGTATCCTCCTACAATATCCTCCTACAGTATCCTCCTACAGTATCCTCCTACACTATCCTCCTACACTATCCTTCTATACTATCCTCCTACAATATCCTCCTACAGTATCCTCCTACAGTACCCTCCTACACTATCCTCCTACAGTATCCTCCTACAGTATCCTCCTACACTATCCTTCTACATTATCCCTCTACAGTATCCTCCTACAGTATCCTTCTACAGTATCGTCCTACAGTATCCTCTTACACTATCCCCCTACACTATCCCCCTACAGAGTCCTCCAACAGTATCCTCCAACAGTATCCTCCTACAGAATCCTCCTACAGTATCCTCCTACAGTATCCTCCTACAGTATCCTCCTACACTATCCTCCTACAATATCCTCCTACAGTATCCTCCCACAGTATCCTCCTACACTATCCTCCTACAGTATCCTCCTACAGTATCCTCCTACACTATCCTCCTACAGTATCCTCCTACACTATCCTCCTACAGTATCCTCCTACAGTATCCTCCTACAGTATCCTCCCACAGTATCCTCCTACAATATCCTCCTACAGTATCCTCCTACAGTATCCTCCTACAGTATCCTCCAACAGTATCCTTCTACATTATCCTTCTACACTATCCTCCTACAGTATCCTTCTACAGTATCCTTCTACAGTATCCTCCTACAGTATCCTCCTACAGTATCCTCCTACTGTATCCCCTTACAGTATCCTTTTACAGTATCCTTCTACAGTATCCTCCTACAGTATCCCCTTACAGTATCCTTCTACACTATCCTCCTACAGTATCCTCCTAAAGTATTCTCCTACAGTATCCCCTTACACTATCCTTCTATACTATCCTCCTACAATATCCTCCTACAGTATCCTCCTACAGTACCCTCCTACACTATCCTCCTACAGTATCCTCCTACAGTATCCTCCTACACTATCCTTCTACATTATCCCTCTACAGTATCCTCCTACAGTATCCTTCTACAGTATCGTCCTACAGTATCCTCTTACACTATCCCCCTACACTATCCCCCTACAGAGTCCTCCAACAGTATCCTCCAACAGTATCCTCCTACAGAATCCTCCTACAGTATCCTCCTACAGTATCCTCCTACAGTATCCTCCTACACTATCCTCCTACAATATCCTCCTACAGTATCCTCCCACAGTATCCTCCTACACTATCCTCCTACAGTATCCTCCTACAGTATCCTCCTACACTATCCTCCTACAGTATCCTCCTACACTATCCTCCTACAGTATCCTCCTACAGTATCCTCCTACAGTATCCTCCCACAGTATCCTCCTACAATATCCTCCTACAGTATCCTCCTACAGTATCCTCCTACAGTATCCTCCAACAGTATCCTTCTACATTATCCTTCTACACTATCCTCCTACAGTATCCTTCTACAGTATCCTTCTACAGTATCCTCCTACAGTATCCTCCTACAGTATCCTCCTACTGTATCCCCTTACAGTATCCTTTTACAGTATCCTTCTACAGTATCCTCCTACAGTATCCCCTTACAGTATCCTTCTACACTATCCTCCTACAGTATCCTCCTAAAGTATTCTCCTACAGTATCCCCTTACAGTATCCTTTTACAGTATCCTTCTACAGTATCCTCCTACAGTATCCCCTTACAGTATCCTCCAACAGTATCCTTCTACAGCATCCTCCTACAGTATCCTCCAGTATCCTTCTACAGTATCCTTCTACAGTATCCTCCTACAGTATCCTCCAGCATCCTCCTACAGTATCCTTCTCTTTGCAGTTCTATGTTAGTTTATTGTGCAGTGATGTCAATGGTTGATGGTACGTCCTTAGAATCTTTGAAGATGTTATACCACTTGGTTGTGTGTTAGTTTTGGCGGTGTGTTCTAGTCTGAAGGGTAGGATGGAGAAGCTCAGGGTGGTATGTTAGGTGTGGTCCAGGATGGAATTACCTGTCTGCCCCCCTCCCCCCTCAGACCCCTCTGATAGACCCCCAGGCCCTGTCTCCCTCAGACACCATTACCCCCCCCATCTCTAACTTCCCCAGCTTCAACAACCTGCAGACCTGTTGACTGCTATGTTGAGGAGGCTCAACCAACCCTCTGATGCTGTTTCCATATTCTCAGAATGGGGCACAGCAAAGTTAATGAAAATGTGAAATGAAAGCTGTCTCCGCCAGGGATTTGAACTGGATCTCACATTGGTTAGATCTGCACTCTCATCATTCTCCTTTGTGTGTGTGTGTGTGTGTGTGTGTGTGTGTGTGTGTGTGTGTGTGTGTGTGTGTGTGTGTGTGTGTTTTGAGGCTGCGGGGCAGCTTTAGGAATGACTGATGTGTTGTGAGTGGTGCTGAGGGACACCTGAGAAAGGTCTAGGATCAGATGGACATCACTCCATCAGACTAGAGTTACAGAGAGAGGGATGGTGGGAGAGAGGCAGTAGTGGGGGGGCAGCAATCTGTGTGTGTGTGTGTGTGTGTCAGGTAAGAATGTAAGTGTCTGCAGGTAGACACACTCGTGTAATTAGTAACACACCACATAGTGAGACGGGTCGGGATGGGTAGTGTTAGGTTTCTCACTTGGAAATAGGTGAGTGCGATTTTTCAAGTCTGTGTTTCTCCAACCTTTAGTTTATAAGACCCAGCAGTGTCCAAGCCCATGTTCCAAATACTTATTCGCTGCTTCAGAGGATCAGCTTGTGAATTTTCCCACTCTCCTCTTTCCTTCTCCCCTCCATCTCTCACCCCTCTCCCCCCCATCTCTCCCCCCTCTCCCCCTCCATCTCTTACCCCCTCTCCATCTCTTACCCCTCTCCCCCTCCATCTCTTACCCCCTCTCCATCTCTTACCCCTCTCCCCCTCCATCTCTTACCCCCTCTCCATCTCTTACCCCTCTTCCCCTCCATCTCTTACCTCTCTCCCCCTCCATATCTTACCCCCTCTCCCCTCCATCTCTTACCCCGTCTCATCTCCATCTCTTACCCCCTCTCCTCTCCATCTCTTACCCCTCTCCCCCTCCATCTTTTACCCCCTCTCCACTCCATCTCTTACCCCCTCTCCCCCTCCATCTCTTACCTCTCTCCCCCCCCCCCATCTCTTACCCCCTCTCCCCTCCATCTCATACCCCTCTCCCACTCCATCTCTTACCCCCTCTCCCCTCCATCTCTTACCCCCTCTCCCCTCCATCTCTTACCCCTTCTCCCCTCCCTCCTTACCCCCTCTCCCCTCCATCTCTTACCCCCTCTCCCCTCCATCTCTTACCCCTCTCCCCTCCATCTCTTACCCCCTCTCCTCCCTCCTTACCCCTTCTCCTCCATCCCTCCTTACCCCTTCCTCCTCCCTCCCTCCTTACCCCTTCTCTCCTCCACCTTCCTCCTCCATCCCTCCTTACCCCTTCCCCTCCATCTCTTACCCCCTCTCCCCTCCATCTCTTACCACCTCTATCTCTTACCTCTATCTCTTACCCCCTCTTGTGTGTAAGGACTTGTTTGGGTCTCTGGTATTATGAAAACATGTGACATGCACATTACTGCCAGCCTGGAATCACACTAACAGACCCACAGGGAGAGGGGAAGAGAAAGAGAGGAGGAGAGAAAGAGAGGAATTAGAGAAAGAGAGGAGGGGAGAAAGAGAGGAGGAGAGAAAGAGAGGAGGAGAGAAAGAGAGGAGGAGAGAAAGAGAGGAGGAGAGAAACAGAGGAGGAGAGAAACAGAGGAGGAGAGAAAGAGAGGAGGAGAGAAAGAGAGGAGGAGAGAAAGAGAGGAGGAGAGAAAGAGAGGAGGAGAGAAAGGGAGGAGGAGAGAAAGAGAGGAGGAGAGAAAGAGAGGATGAGAGAAAGAGAGGATGAGAGAAACAGAGGAGGAGAGAAAGAGAGGAGGGGAGAAAGAGAGGAGGAGAGAAACAGAGGAGGGAAGAAAGGGAGGAGGAGAGAAACAGAGAAGGAGAGAAACAGAAGAGGAGCGAAAGAGAGGATGAGCGAAAGAGAGGAGGAGAGAAACAGAGGATGGGAGAAACAGAGGATGGGAGAAAGAGAAGAGGAGAGAAACAGAGGAGGAGAGAAAGAGAGAAGGAGAGAAAGAGAGGAGGGGAGAAAGAGAGGAGGAGAGAAAGAGAGGAGGAGAGAAACAGAGAAGGAGAGAAAGAGAGGAGGAGCGAAAGAGAGGAGGAGCGAAAGAGAGGATGAGCGAAAGAGAGGAGGAGAGAAAGAGAGGGAGAGAGAAAGAGAGGAGGAGAGAAAGAGAGGGAGAGAGAAAGAGAGGAGGAGAGAAAGAGAGGAGGAGAGAAAGAGAGGAGGAGAGAAACAGAGGAGAGAAAGAGAGGAGGAGAGAAAGAGAGGAGGAGAGAAAGAGAGGAGGAGAGAAACAGAGGAGAGAAACAGAGGAGGAGAGAAAGAGAGGAGGGGAGAAAGAGAGGAGGAGAGAAAGAGAGGAGGAGAGAAAGAGAGCAGGGGAGAAAGAGAGGAGGAGAGAAAGAGAGGAGGAAAGAAACAGAGAAGGAGAGAAACAGAAGAGGAGCGAAAGAGAGGATGAGCGAAAGAGAGGAGGAGAGAAAGAGAGGAGGAGAGAAACAGAGGAGGAGAGAAAGAGAGAAGGAGAGAAAGAGAGGAGGAGAGAAAGAGAGGAGGAGAGAAAGAGAGGAGGAGAGAAACAGAGGAGGAGAGAAACAGAGGAGAGAAAGAGAAGAGGAGAGAAACAGAG
>NC_074667.1:63749372-63766872 GCF_029448725.1 Salvelinus fontinalis
CACACACACACACACACACAAACACAGTTACTCACTTCAACGTGTCTACACTTTGCAATGACTCATTCTGAGCAGCTTCATGTCAGGCTTCCCCAAAGTTGGCCAGCGGGTGATTTTACTTAGTGTTCTGAGCAAAAACAAGAAAGATATATAGACATAAAATACTGTAACATTTCCAGGAAATGTGCTCCAAGTGATTTTAATTTAGTAAATCTGTTCCCAAGTTATTCTTACGCATAAATAGAGAGTCATATGTGATTGTATCCCAATGTAATCGAGGTTTGAAATGATTCTGTTAAAACTATATCTGTTTGGGAATCTTGTGGTCGTCCCACGGCTGAATGTAATAGCTACCCCTGCTTTATGTTATTACAGTGTGGAGAGCTCTCCCTCATCTAAACTACCCTGCTTTATGTTATTACAGTGTGGAGAGCTCTCCCTCATCTAAACTACCCTGCTTTATGTTATTACAGTTTGGAGAGCTCTCCCTCATCAACACTACCCTGCTTTATGTTATTACAGTTTGGAGAGCTCTCCCTCATCTAAACTACCCTGCTTTATGTTATTACAGTTTGGAGAGCTCTCCCTCATCATTACTAACCTGCTTTATGTTATTACAGTTTGGAGAGCTCTCCCTCATCTAAACTACCCTGCTTTATGTTATTACAGTGTGGAGAGCTCTCCCTCATTATTACTACCCTGCTTTATGTTATTACAGTTTGGAGAGCTCTCCCTCATCTAAACTACCCTGCTTTATGTTATTACAGTTTGGAGAGCTCTCCCTCATCAACACTACCCTGCTTTATGTTATTACAGTTTGGAGAGCTCTCCCTCATCAACACTACCCTGCTTTATGTTATTACAGTTTGGAGAGCTCTCCCTCATCTAAACTACCCTGCTTTATGTTATTACAGTGTGGAGAGCTCTCCCTCATCAACACTACCCTGCTTTATGTTATTACAGTTTGGAGAGCTCTCCCTCATTATTACTACCCTGCTTTATGTTATTACAGTTTGGAGAGCTCTCCCTCATCTAAACTACCCCTGCTTTATGTTATTACAGTGTGGAGAGCTCTCCCTCATCAACACTACCACTGCTTTATGTTATTACAGTGTGGAGAGCTCTCCCTCATCAACACTACCCCTGCTTTATGTTATTACAGTTTGGAGAGCTCTCCCTCATCAAAACTACCCTGCTTTATGTTATTACAGTTTGGAGAGCTCTCCCTCATCAACACTACCCCTGCTTTATGTTATTACAGTTTGGAGAGCTCTCCCTCATCAACACTACCCCTGCTTTATGTTATTACAGTTTGGAGAGCTCTCCCTCATCAACACTACTGTTAAGGCTGTCGCTTTCCTCATCCTCGGAAGAGGTGAGGAGAGAAGGATCTTCGGACCAAAATGCGGAGTCAGGGAAATAAGCCATCTTTATTTTATAAACGACAAAACTGAATAATGATGGCAACACGAAAAACAAACACTTTCAAAACTTACAAAATAACAAAACGACGTAGAACGGAACCTGAACATAAACTCACATACATAAACGTAAACTCACGGACAGGAACGTTACATCGAAACACACGAACAGCCAAACAGTCCCGAAAGTGAAATACATCGACAACGACGAAAGACATCACCCACCAAGCTAAGACCAAGCGGCAAAGGGAAACTAAACGGAGTAAAGGACAGGAGAGAAAGGAGCAATGGACATGGGACGATGTTTTGGATGGAAAGGGTGTCTACACATGGGAGGAGATCCTAGCTGGTAGAGATCGCCTCCCATGGGAACAGCTGGAGGCACTGAGGAGAGCGGAGGCTACCGGAGAGAGGAACCGGTGCTATGAGGGAACGCGTCTGGCACGGAAGCCGAAAAAGCCCGTAAGTAATTCCCAAAAATTTCTTGGGGGGGGGCTAGGAGGTGGTGGGCCAAGGGCAGGTAGGAGACCTGCGCCCACTTCCCAGGCTTACCGTGGAGAGCGGGAGTACGGGCAGGCGCCGTGTTACGCAGTAGAGCGCACGGTGTCTCCTGTACGAGTGCATAGCCCAGTGCGGGTTATTCCACCTCCCCGCACTGGTAGGGCTAGATTGAGTATTGAGCCAGGTGTCATGAGGCCGGCTCAACGCGTCTGGTCTCCAGTGCGTCTCCTCGGGCCGGCATACATGGCACCTGCCTTACGCATGGTTTCCCCGGTTCGCCTACATAGGCCGGTGCGGGTTATTCCACCTCCCCGCACTGGTCGGGCAACCGGGAGCATTCAACCAGGTAAGGTTGCGCAGGCTCAATGCTCAAGAGTGCCAGTACGTCTCCACGGTCCGGTATTTCCGGCACCACCTCCCCGCCCCAGCCTAGTACCTACAGTGTATACACTACGCACTAGGCTACCAGTGCGTATCCTGAGCCCTGTTCCTCCTCCACGCACTCTCCCTGTAGTGCGTGTATCTAGCCCGGTGCCTCCAGTTCCGGGTCCACGCACTAAGCTACCTGTGCGTCTCCAGAGCCCTGAACCCACTGTATCTTCTCCCCCTACTAATCCTGATGTGCTTGTCCTCAGCCCGGTGTCACCAGTGCCGGTACCACGCATCAGGGATAGAGTAGGCTTTGAGAATACAGTGTGCCCTGTCCCTGCTCCCCGCACTAGTAGGAAGGTGCTTATCATTAGCACGGTGCCTCCAGTTCCGGCACCACGCACCAGGTCTACAGTGCGCCGTATCCGGCCAGAGCCATCCGTCTCACCAGCGCCATCTGAGCCATCCGTCTCCCCAGCGCCATCTGAGCCATCCGTCTCCCCAGCGCCATCTGAGCCATCCGTCTCCCCAGCGCCATCTGAGCCATCCGTCTCCCCAGCGCCGTCTGAGCCATCCGTCTGCCAGGAGCCTGCAAAGCCGCCCGTCTGCCATGAGCCTGCAAAGCCGCCCGTCTGCCATGAGCCTACAGAGCCGTCAGCCAGACAGGAGCCGCTAGAGCCATCAGCCAGACAGGAGCCGCTAGAGCCGTCAGCCAGACAGGATCTGCCAGAGCCGCCAACCAGACAGGATCTGCCAGAGCCGCCAACCAGACAGGATCTGCCAGAGCCGCCAACCAGACAGGATCTGCCAGAGCCGCCAACCAGACAGGATCTGTCAGAGCCGCCAACCAGACAGGATCTGCCAGAGCCGCCAGAGAGCCATGAGCAGCCAGAGCCGCCAGAGAGCCATGAGCAGCCAGAGCCGTCAGAGCGCCATGAGCAGCCAGAGCCGTCAGAGCGCCATGAGCGTCGAGAGCCGTCAGCCTGCCATGAGCGTCGAGAGCCGTCAGCCTGCCATGAGCGTCGAGAGCCGTCAGCCTGCCATGAGCGTCGAGAGCCGTCAGCCTGCCATGAGCGTCGAGAGCCGTCAGCCAGCCATGAGCGTCGAGATTCGTCAGTCAGCCATGAGCTGCCCTTCAGCCTGAAAAGGCTAAATACCCAGAACTGCCTATCAGTCCAGAGCTGTCTCTCTGTCCGGAGCTGCCTTTCAGTCCGGAGTTGCCCCTCTATCCTGATCTCCCTCTCTATCTTTATCTACCTCTATATTCTTATCTATCCCTCTGTCTTGGTTTATCTCTCTGTCCCGGTGTTGTCATTATTAGATATGTTATTAAGAGGATTTTGTGGGGGAAGAAAGGGGGTGGACATTCTTGGAGGGAGGAGGCTAGGATGGATTATGGTGGGGTGGGAACCGCGCCCGGAGCCTGAGCCACCACCGTGGTTAGATGCCCACCCAGACCCTCCCCTAGACTTTGTGCTGGTGCGTCCGGAGTTCGCACCTTGTGGGTAGGGTACTGTCACGTTCCTGACCTATTTATGTTAGTTTTTGTGTGTTAGTTGGTCAGGACGTGAGGTTGGGTGGGCATTCTATGTTATCTGTTTCTATGTTGGTTTTGGTTTGCCTGGTATGGCTCTTGATTAGAGGCAGGTGGTTTGCGTTTTCCTCTAATCAAGAGTCATATTTAGGTAGGGCATTCTCACTGTTTGTTTGTGGGTGATTGTCTCCTGTGTCAGTATGCTTGTTCGTACCACACTGGACTGTAGCGTTTGTTTGTTTCGTTTTCGTTTCGATGTCGTCTGTTTCCTGTACGTAAGTTTATGTTTAGTTATATAAGTTTATGTTCAGGTTTCGTCAACGTCGTTTTCTTATTTTGTAGTTTTGAAAGTGTTTTGTTTCGTTTCGTGTTTTGCCATCATCATTGTTAATAAAGATGGCTTATTTCCCTAAGCCTGCGTTTTGGTCTGAAGATCCTTCTCTCCTCACCTCACACATGGATGAGGAGAGCGTCACCCGTTACAACTACCCTGCTTTATGTTATTACAGTTTGGAGAGCTCTCCCTCATCAACACTACCCTGCTTTATGTAATTACAGTTTGGAGAGCTCTCCCTCATCTAAACTACCCTGCTTCATGTTATTACAGTGTGGAGAGCTCTCCCTCATCAACACTACCCTGCTTTATGTTATTACAGTGTGGAGAGCTCTCCCTCATCTAAACTACCCTGCTTTATGTTATTACAGTTTGGAGAGCTCTCTCTCATCAACACTACCCTGCTTTATGTTATTACAGTTTGGAGAGCTCTCCCTCATCAAAACTACCCTGCTTTATGTTATTACAGTTTGGAGAGCTCTCCCTCATCAACACTACCCTGCTTTATGTAATTACAGTTTGGAGAGCTCTCCCTCATCAAAACTACCCTGCTTTATGTTATTACAGTTTGGAGAGCTCTCTCTCATCAACACTACCCTGCTTTATGTTAATACAGTTTGGAGAGCTCTCCCTCATCTAAACTACCCTGCTTTATGTTATTACAGTTTGGAGAGCTCTCCCTCATCAACACTACCCTGCTTTATGTTATTACAGTTTGGAGAGCTCTCTCTCATCAACACTACCCTGCTTTATGTTATTACAGTTTGGAGAGCTCTCCCTCATCAAAACTACCCTGCTTTATGTTATTACAGTTTGGAGAGCTCTCTCTCATCTAAACTACCCCTGCTTTATGCTATTACAGTTTGGAGAGCTCTCCCTCATCTAAACTACCCCTGCTTTATGTTATTACAGTTTGGAGAGCTCTCCCTCATCAACACTACCCTGCTTCATGTTATTACAGTGTGGACAGCGCTCCCTCATCTAAACTACCCTGCTGTATGTTATTACAGTTTGGAGAGCTCTCCCTCATCAACACTACCCTGCTTTATGTTATTACAGTTTGGAGAGCTCTCCCTCATCTAAACTACCCTGCTTTATGTTATTACAGTGTGGAGAGCTCTCCCTCATCTAAACTACCCTGCTTCATGTTATTACAGTGTGGAGAGCTCTCCCTCATCAACACTACCCTGCTTTATGTTATTACAGTGTGGAGAGCTCTCCCTCATCTAAACTACCCTGCTTTATGTTATTACAGTTTGGAGAGCTCTCCCTCATCTAAACTACCCTGCTTTATGTTATTACAGTGTGGAGAGCTCTCCCTCATCTAAACTACCCTGCTTCATGTTATTACAGTGTGGAGAGCTCTCCCTCATCTAAACTACCCTGCTTCATGTTATTACAGTTTGGAGAGCTCTCTCTCATCAAAACTACCCCTGCTTTATGTTATTACAGTTTGGAGAGCTCTCACTCATCAACACTACCCCTGCTTTATGTTATTACAGTTTGGAGAGCTCTCCCTCATCTAAACTACCCTGCTTTATGTTATTACAGTTTGGAGAGCTCTCCCTCATCAACACTACCCTGCTTTATGTTATTACAGTGTGGAGAGCTCTCCCTCATCAACACTACCCTGCTTTATGTTATTACAGTGTGGAGAGCTCTCCCTCATCTAAACTACCCTGCTTTATGTTATTACAGTTTGGAGAGCTCTCCCTCATCAACACTACCCTGCTTTATGTTATTACAGTTTGGAGAGCTCTCCCTCATCAACACTACCCTGCTTCATGTTATTACAGTGTGGACAGCTCTCCCTCATCTAAACTACCCTGCTGTATGTTATTACAGTGTGGAGAGCTCTCCCTCATCAACACTACCCTGCTTTATGTTATTACAGTGTGGAGAGCTCTCCCTCATCTAAACTACCCTGCTTTATGTTATTACAGTTTGGAGAGCTCTCCCTCATCTAAACTACCCTGCTTTATGTTATTACAGTGTGGAGAGCTCTCCCTCATCTAAACTACCCTGCTTCATGCTATTACAGTGTGGAGAGCTCTCCCTCATCTAAACTACCCTGCTTCATGTTATTACAGTTTGGAGAGCTCTCTCTCATCAAAACTACCCCTGCTTTATGTTATTACAGTTTGGAGAGCTCTCACTCATCAACACTACCCCTGCTTTATGTTATTACAGTTTGGAGAGCTCTCCCTCATCAACACTACCCTGCTTTATGTTATTACAGTGTGGAGAGCTCTCCCTCATCTAAACTACCCTGCTTTATGTTATTACAGTTTGGAGAGCTCTCCCTCATCTAAACTACCCTGCTTTATGTTATTACAGTTTGGAGAGCTCTCCCTCATCAACACTACCCTGCTTTATGTTATTACAGTTTGGAGAGCTCTCCCTCATCAACACTACCCTGCTTTATGTTATTACAGTGTGGAGAGCTCTCCCTCATCTACACTACCCTGCTTTATGTTATTACAGTGTGGAGAGCTCTCCCTCATCTAAACTACCCTGCTTCATGTTATTACAGTGTGGAGAGCTCTCCCTCATCAACACTACCCTGCTTTATGTTATTACAGTGTGGAGAGCTCTCCCTCATCTAAACTACCCTGCTTTATGTTATTACAGTTTGGAGAGCTCTCTCTCATCAACACTACCCTGCTTTATGTTATTACAGTTTGGAGAGCTCTCCCTCATCAAAACTACCCTGCTTTATGTTATTACAGTTTGGAGAGCTCTCTCTCATCAACACTACCCTGCTTTATGTTATTACAGTTTGGAGAGCTCTCCCTCATCAAAACTACCCTGCTTTATGTTATTACAGTTTGGAGAGCTCTCCCTCATCAAAACTACCCTGCTTTATGTTATTACAGTTTGCAGAGCTCTCTCTCATCAACACTACCCTGCTTTATGTTATTACAGTGTGGAGAGCTCTCCCTCATCTAAACTACCCTGCTTCATGTTATTACAGTGTGGAGAGCTCTCCCTCATCAACACTACCCTGCTTTATGTTATTACAGTGTGGAGAGCTCTCCCTCATCTAAACTACCCTGCTTTATGTTATTACAGTTTGGAGAGCTCTCCCTCATCTAAACTACCCTGCTTTATGTTATTACAGTGTGGAGAGCTCTCCCTCATCTAAACTACCCTGCTTCATGTTATTACAGTGTGGAGAGCTCTCCATCATCTAAACTACCCTGCTTCATGTTATTACAGTTTGGAGAGCTCTCTCTCATCAACACTACCCTGCTTTATGTTATTACAGTTTGGAGAGCTCTCCCTCATCTAAACTACCCTGCTTTATGTTATTACAGTTTGGAGAGCTCTCCCTCATCAACACTACCCTGCTTTATGTTATTACAGTTTGGAGAGCTCTCCCTCATCTGAACTACCCTGCTTTATGTTATTACTGTTTGGAGAGCTCTCCCTCATCTAAACTACCCCTGCTTTATGTTATTACAGTGTAGAGCTCTCCCTCATCTGAACTACCCTGCTTTATGTTATTACTGTTTGGAGAGCTCTCCCTCATCTAAACTACCCCTGCTTTATGTTATTACAGTGTGGAGAGCTCTCCCTCATCTAAACTACCCCTGCTTTATGTTATTACAGTTTGGAGAGCTCTCCCTCATCAACACTACCCTGCTTCATGTTATTACAGTGTGGACAGCTCTCCCTCATCTAAACTACCCTGCTGTATGTTATTACAGTGTGGAGAGCTCTCCCTCATCAACACTACCCTGCTTTATGTTATTACAGTTTGGAGAGCTCTCCCTCATCTAAACTACCCTGCTTTATGTTATTACAGTGTGGAGAGCTCTCCCTCATCTAAACTACCCTGCTTCATGTTATTACAGTGTGGAGAGCTCTCCCTCATCAACACTACCCTGCTTTATGTTATTACAGTGTGGAGAGCTCTCCCTCATCTAAACTACCCTGCTTTATGTTATTACAGTTTGGAGAGCTCTCCCTCATCTAAACTACCCTGCTTTATGTTATTACAGTGTGGAGAGCTCTCCCTCATCTAAACTACCCTGCTTCATGTTATTACAGTGTGGAGAGCTCTCCCTCATCTAAACTACCCTGCTTCATGTTATTACAGTTTGGAGAGCTCTCTCTCATCAAAACTACCCCTGCTTTATGTTATTACAGTTTGGAGAGCTCTCACTCATCAACACTACCCCTGCTTTATGTTATTACAGTTTGGAGAGCTCTCCCTCATCTAAACTACCCTGCTTTATGTTATTACAGTTTGGAGAGCTCTCCCTCATCAACACTACCCTGCTTTATGTTATTACAGTGTGGAGAGCTCTCCCTCATCAACACTACCCTGCTTTATGTTATTACAGTGTGGAGAGCTCTCCCTCATCTAAACTACCCTGCTTTATGTTATTACAGTTTGGAGAGCTCTCCCTCATCAACACTACCCTGCTTTATGTTATTACAGTTTGGAGAGCTCTCCCTCATCAACACTACCCTGCTTCATGTTATTACAGTGTGGACAGCTCTCCCTCATCTAAACTACCCTGCTGTATGTTATTACAGTGTGGAGAGCTCTCCCTCATCAACACTACCCTGCTTTATGTTATTACAGTGTGGAGAGCTCTCCCTCATCTAAACTACCCTGCTTTATGTTATTACAGTTTGGAGAGCTCTCCCTCATCTAAACTACCCTGCTTTATGTTATTACAGTGTGGAGAGCTCTCCCTCATCTAAACTACCCTGCTTCATGTTATTACAGTGTGGAGAGCTCTCCCTCATCTAAACTACCCTGCTTCATGTTATTACAGTTTGGAGAGCTCTCTCTCATCAAAACTACCCCTGCTTTATGTTATTACAGTTTGGAGAGCTCTCACTCATCAACACTACCCCTGCTTTATGTTATTACAGTTTGGAGAGCTCTCCCTCATCAACACTACCCTGCTTTATGTTATTACAGTGTGGAGAGCTCTCCCTCATCTAAACTACCCTGCTTTATGTTATTACAGTTTGGAGAGCTCTCCCTCATCTAAACTACCCTGCTTTATGTTATTACAGTTTGGAGAGCTCTCCCTCATCAACACTACCCTGCTTTATGTTATTACAGTTTGGAGAGCTCTCCCTCATCAACACTACCCTGCTTTATGTTATTACAGTGTGGAGAGCTCTCCCTCATCTACACTACCCTGCTTTATGTTATTACAGTGTGGAGAGCTCTCCCTCATCTAAACTACCCTGCTTCATGTTATTACAGTGTGGAGAGCTCTCCCTCATCAACACTACCCTGCTTTATGTTATTACAGTGTGGAGAGCTCTCCCTCATCTAAACTACCCTGCTTTATGTTATTACAGTTTGGAGAGCTCTCTCTCATCAACACTACCCTGCTTTATGTTATTACAGTTTGGAGAGCTCTCCCTCATCAAAACTACCCTGCTTTATGTTATTACAGTTTGGAGAGCTCTCTCTCATCAACACTACCCTGCTTTATGTTATTACAGTTTGGAGAGCTCTCCCTCATCAAAACTACCCTGCTTTATGTTATTACAGTTTGGAGAGCTCTCCCTCATCAAAACTACCCTGCTTTATGTTATTACAGTTTGCAGAGCTCTCTCTCATCAACACTACCCTGCTTTATGTTATTACAGTGTGGAGAGCTCTCCCTCATCTAAACTACCCTGCTTCATGTTATTACAGTGTGGAGAGCTCTCCCTCATCAACACTACCCTGCTTTATGTTATTACAGTGTGGAGAGCTCTCCCTCATCTAAACTACCCTGCTTTATGTTATTACAGTTTGGAGAGCTCTCCCTCATCTAAACTACCCTGCTTTATGTTATTACAGTGTGGAGAGCTCTCCCTCATCTAAACTACCCTGCTTCATGTTATTACAGTGTGGAGAGCTCTCCATCATCTAAACTACCCTGCTTCATGTTATTACAGTTTGGAGAGCTCTCTCTCATCAACACTACCCTGCTTTATGTTATTACAGTTTGGAGAGCTCTCCCTCATCTAAACTACCCTGCTTTATGTTATTACAGTTTGGAGAGCTCTCCCTCATCAACACTACCCTGCTTTATGTTATTACAGTTTGGAGAGCTCTCCCTCATCTGAACTACCCTGCTTTATGTTATTACTGTTTGGAGAGCTCTCCCTCATCTAAACTACCCCTGCTTTATGTTATTACAGTGTAGAGCTCTCCCTCATCTGAACTACCCTGCTTTATGTTATTACTGTTTGGAGAGCTCTCCCTCATCTAAACTACCCCTGCTTTATGTTATTACAGTGTGGAGAGCTCTCCCTCATCTAAACTACCCCTGCTTTATGTTATTACAGTTTGGAGAGCTCTCCCTCATCAACACTACCCTGCTTCATGTTATTACAGTGTGGACAGCTCTCCCTCATCTAAACTACCCTGCTGTATGTTATTACAGTGTGGAGAGCTCTCCCTCATCAACACTACCCTGCTTTATGTTATTACAGTTTGGAGAGCTCTCCCTCATCTAAACTACCCTGCTTTATGTTATTACAGTGTGGAGAGCTCTCCCTCATCTAAACTACCCTGCTTCATGTTATTACAGTGTGGAGAGCTCTCCCTCATCAACACTACCCTGCTTTATGTTATTACAGTGTGGAGAGCTCTCCCTCATCTAAACTACCCTGCTTTATGTTATTACAGTTTGGAGAGCTCTCCCTCATCTAAACTACCCTGCTTTATGTTATTACAGTGTGGAGAGCTCTCCCTCATCTAAACTACCCTGCTTCATGTTATTACAGTGTGGAGAGCTCTCCCTCATCTAAACTACCCTGCTTCATGTTATTACAGTTTGGAGAGCTCTCTCTCATCAAAACTACCCCTGCTTTATGTTATTACAGTTTGGAGAGCTCTCACTCATCAACACTACCCCTGCTTTATGTTATTACAGTTTGGAGAGCTCTCCCTCATCTAAACTACCCTGCTTTATGTTATTACAGTTTGGAGAGCTCTCCCTCATCAACACTACCCTGCTTTATGTTATTACAGTGTGGAGAGCTCTCCCTCATCAACACTACCCTGCTTTATGTTATTACAGTGTGGAGAGCTCTCCCTCATCTAAACTACCCTGCTTTATGTTATTACAGTTTGGAGAGCTCTCCCTCATCAACACTACCCTGCTTTATGTTATTACAGTTTGGAGAGCTCTCCCTCATCAACACTACCCTGCTTCATGTTATTACAGTGTGGACAGCTCTCCCTCATCTAAACTACCCTGCTGTATGTTATTACAGTGTGGAGAGCTCTCCCTCATCAACACTACCCTGCTTTATGTTATTACAGTGTGGAGAGCTCTCCCTCATCTAAACTACCCTGCTTTATGTTATTACAGTTTGGAGAGCTCTCCCTCATCTAAACTACCCTGCTTTATGTTATTACAGTGTGGAGAGCTCTCCCTCATCTAAACTACCCTGCTTCATGTTATTACAGTGTGGAGAGCTCTCCCTCATCTAAACTACCCTGCTTCATGTTATTACAGTTTGGAGAGCTCTCTCTCATCAAAACTACCCCTGCTTTATGTTATTACAGTTTGGAGAGCTCTCACTCATCAACACTACCCCTGCTTTATGTTATTACAGTTTGGAGAGCTCTCCCTCATCAACACTACCCTGCTTTATGTTATTACAGTGTGGAGAGCTCTCCCTCATCTAAACTACCCTGCTTTATGTTATTACAGTTTGGAGAGCTCTCCCTCATCTAAACTACCCTGCTTTATGTTATTACAGTTTGGAGAGCTCTCCCTCATCAACACTACCCTGCTTTATGTTATTACAGTTTGGAGAGCTCTCCCTCATCAACACTACCCTGCTTTATGTTATTACAGTGTGGAGAGCTCTCCCTCATCTACACTACCCTGCTTTATGTTATTACAGTGTGGAGAGCTCTCCCTCATCTAAACTACCCTGCTTCATGTTATTACAGTGTGGAGAGCTCTCCCTCATCAACACTACCCTGCTTTATGTTATTACAGTGTGGAGAGCTCTCCCTCATCTAAACTACCCTGCTTTATGTTATTACAGTTTGGAGAGCTCTCTCTCATCAACACTACCCTGCTTTATGTTATTACAGTTTGGAGAGCTCTCCCTCATCAAAACTACCCTGCTTTATGTTATTACAGTTTGGAGAGCTCTCTCTCATCAACACTACCCTGCTTTATGTTATTACAGTTTGGAGAGCTCTCCCTCATCAAAACTACCCTGCTTTATGTTATTACAGTTTGGAGAGCTCTCCCTCATCAAAACTACCCTGCTTTATGTTATTACAGTTTGGAGAGCTCTCTCTCATCAACACTACCCTGCTTTATGTTATTACAGTGTGGAGAGCTCTCCCTCATCTAAACTACCCTGCTTCATGTTATTACAGTGTGGAGAGCTCTCCCTCATCAACACTACCCTGCTTTATGTTATTACAGTGTGGAGAGCTCTCCCTCATCTAAACTACCCTGCTTTATGTTATTACAGTTTGGAGAGCTCTCCCTCATCTAAACTACCCTGCTTTATGTTATTACAGTGTGGAGAGCTCTCCCTCATCTAAACTACCCTGCTTCATGTTATTACAGTGTGGAGAGCTCTCCCTCATCTAAACTACCCTGCTTCATGTTATTACAGTTTGGAGAGCTCTCTCTCATCAAAACTACCCCTGCTTTATGTTATCACAGTTTGGAGAGCTCTCACTCATCAACACTACCCCTGCTTTATGTTATTACAGTTTGGAGAGCTCTCCCTCATCAACACTACCCTGCTTTATGTTATTACAGTGTGGAGAGCTCTCCCTCATCTAAACTACCCTGCTTTATGTTATTACAGTTTGGAGAGCTCTCCCTCATCTAAACTACCCTGCTTTATGTTATTACAGTTTGGAGAGCTCTCCCTCATCAACACTACCCTGCTTTATGTTATTACAGTTTGGAGAGCTCTCCCTCATCAACACTACCCTGCTTTATGTTATTACAGTGTGGAGAGCTCTCCCTCATCTACACTACCCTGCTTTATGTTATTACAGTGTGGAGAGCTCTCCCTCATCTAAACTACCCTGCTTCATGTTATTACAGTGTGGAGAGCTCTCCCTCATCAACACTACCCTGCTTTATGTTATTACAGTGTGGAGAGCTCTCCCTCATCTAAACTACCCTGCTTTATGTTATTACAGTTTGGAGAGCTCTCTCTCATCAACACTACCCTGCTTTATGTTATTACAGTTTGGAGAGCTCTCCCTCATCATTACTAACCTGCTTTATGTTATTACAGTTTGGAGAGCTCTCCCTCATCTAAACTACCCGGCTTTATGTTATTACAGTTTGGAGAGCTCTCCCTCATCAAAACTACCCTGCTTTATGTTATTACAGTTTGGAGAGCTCTCTCTCATCAACACTACCCTGCTTTATGTTATTACAGTTTGGAGAGCTCTCCCTCATCAAAACTACCCTGCTTTATGTTATTACAGTTTGGAGAGCTCTCCCTCATCAAAACTACCCTGCTTTATGTTATTACAGTTTGCAGAGCTCTCTCTCATCAACACTACCCTGCTTTATGTTATTACAGTGTGGAGAGCTCTCCCTCATCTAAACTACCCTGCTTCATGTTATTACAGTGTGGAGAGCTCTCCCTCATCAACACTACCCTGCTTTATGTTATTACAGTGTGGAGAGCTCTCCCTCATCTAAACTACCCTGCTTTATGTTATTACAGTGTGGAGAGCTCTCCCTCATCTAAACTACCCTGCTTCATGTTATTACAGTTTGGAGAGCTCTCTCTCATCAACACTACCCTGCTTTATGTTATTACAGTTTGGAGAGCTCTCCCTCATCTAAACTACCCTGCTTTATGTTATTACAGTTTGGAGAGCTCTCCCTCATCAACACTACCCTGCTTTATGTTATTACAGTTTGGAGAGCTCTCCCTCATCTGAACTACCCTGCTTTATGTTATTACTGTTTGGAGAGCTCTCCCTCATCTAAACTACCCCTGCTTTATGTTATTACAGTGTGGAGAGCTCTCCCTCATCTGAACTACCCTGCTTTATGTTATTACTGTTTGGAGAGCTCTCCCTCATCTAAACTACCCCTGCTTTATGTTATTACAGTGTGGAGAGCTCTCCCTCATCTGAACTACCCTGCTTTATGTTATTACTGTTTGGAGAGCTCTCCCTCATCAACACTACCCTGCTTTATGTTATTACAGTGTGGAGAGCTCTCCCTCATCAACACTACCCTGCTTTATGTTATTACAGTGTGGAGAGCTCTCCCTCATCAACACTACCCCTGCTTTATGTTATTACAGTGTGGAGAGCTCTCCCTCATCAACACTACCCTGCTTTATGTTATTACAGTGTGGAGAGGTCTCCCTCATCAACACTACCCTGCTTTATGTTATTACTGTTTGGAGAGCTCTCCCTCATCAACACTACCCTGCTTTAGGTTATTACAGTTTGGAGAGCTCTCCCTCATCAACACTACCCTGCTTTATGTTATTACAGTGTGGAGAGCTCTCCCTCATCAACACTACCCTGCTTTATGTTATTACAGTGTGGAGGGCTCTCCCTCATCAACACTACCCTGCTTTATGTTATTACAGTGTGGAGAGCTCTCCCTCATCAACACTACCCTGCTTTATGTTATTACAGTGTGGAGAGCTCTCCCTCATCAACACTACCCTGCTTTATGTTATTACAGTGTGGAGAGCTCTCCCTCATCAACACTACCCTGCTTTATGTTATTACAGTGTGGAGAGCTCTCCCTCATCAACACTACCCTGCTTTATGAACATGTTGTTGGTGTGTGTGTTAATCAGATGGGAAGCTGACAGGGGTTTCATGGGAAATGGCAAAGTGTGGCGACACCTGGAGCATGCTGGGAGAGAGAGACATGTAATCAGGGGCGCAGGAGTGTAACACCCCCCTCTTAGACACACAACCACAACCCCAGTCTGACATAGTCTGCCCCACCAACAACACACTCACTATAATACACTGAGTGTGCAAAACATTAGGAACACCTGCTTTTTCCATGCCATAGACTAACCAGGTGATTCCAGGTGAAAGCTATGATCTCTTATTAATATAACCTGTTAAATCCACTTCATCCAGTGTAGATGAAGGGGAGGAGACAGGTTGAAGAAGGATTTATAAACCTTGAGACAATTGAGACATGTATTGTGTATGTGTGCCATTCAGAGGGTGAACGTGCAAGACAAAATATTTAAGTGCCTTTGAACGGCGTATGGTAGTAGGTGCCAGGCGCACGGGTTTGAGTCTGTCCAAAATTGCAACGCTGCTGGGGTTTTCACGCTCAATAGTTTCCCGTGTGCATCAAGAATGGTCCACCACCCAAAGGACATCCAGCCAACTTGACAGAACAGTGGGAAGAATGGGTCAGCATCCTTGTGGAATGCTTTCGACAACTTGAGTCCATGCCCCGATGAATTGAGGCTGTTCTGAGGGCAAAAGGGGGTGCAACTGAATATTAGGAAGGTGTTCTTAATGTTTTGTCCACTCAGTATATCCTCTCCTAGTCCTCCACTCTGTCTCCTTCTCCTCCCTACAGTCAGTCCTTGCTGTGTATATTCTCATTACCATGTTTTATTACACTTCCTCCAGTTCCCCAGAGTTTCCCATAATAGGTGATCCCTGTAGCAGAGAGCCTGCCAGGGGTAATATGAGTTAGAGGATAGGGGCGCCCACACACACACTATTCCACACACACGTGCACACACACACACACACATCCACATACACACACAAGCACATGCATGCACACACAGGAGGGATTTGGGGTTCACACCAGTTTCCCTGAAGCCAGAGTCCAGGGGCCATATTCTTCTTAACTGCCATTTTTCTTATGAAGAAAGTTAAGCAAAGTTGCTATTCCTCAACAAGGTTATTGGAAATTTTCTTGCGCTATTTCTTATGTTTCTCCTTGTGAAAAAAGTGAAGAATTGCTAATTGAACATAAAAATTATTGGAAATGATCATGAAAGCAATGGAACATGTTTAATTCACTCACAAACTTAATCTGAAAGTTTCAGTATTGATTATTTTAAACCCAAGAACATGTTTTAGAACAGTAATCTCAGTAGAAAACATGCTAACATGATTGCCATTGCCAGCTAGATAGGTAACTAAATCGGTTGTCAAGCAACAACCATTATTCAATTTTCTTCCTAAATGACATACCCAAATCCAACTGCCTGTAGCTCAGGACCTGAAGCAAGGATATGCATATTCTTGATACCATTTGAAAGGAAACACTTTGAAATTTGTGGAAATGTGAAATTAATGTAGGAGAATATAACACATTAGATCTGGTAAATGATAATACAAAGAAAAAACATGCGTTTTTTTATCATCTTTGAAATGCAAGGGAAAGGCCACAATGTATTATTCCAGTTTAGGTGCAATTTAGATTTTGGCAACTAGATGGCAACAGTGTAAGAGCAAAGTTTTAGAGTGATCCAATGAATCATTTAATTTATTTTCAAAATGTAGTATCAAGTCTGCCCAAATGTGCCTAATTGGTTTATTGATACATTTTCAAGTTCATAAATGTGCACTCTCCTCAAACAATAGCATGTTATTCTTTCACTGTAATAGCTACTGTAAATTGGACAGTGTAATTAGATTAACAAGAATTTAAGCTTTCTGCCTACATCAGATATGTCTATGTCCTGGGAAATGTTCTTGTTACTTACAACCTCATGCTAATCGCATTAGTGTATATTAGCTCAACCATCCCGTGGAGGGAAGGGGGGGGGGGGGGGGGCACCGATCCTGTAGAGGTTAAGAATATTTGTAAGAAGATATTTGAGAAGATTCTAAGAAAATCCTGAAATCTTAAGATATTATTAAGGACTTGCATTTACGAATTCTATTATGAACTTCTTATTTTTTTTCTTTTGTGAATCTGGGCCCAGAACCTTCCAGAAGAATCCTGTTCTGTTCTTTTCAGGCCTGTTCTAATGTGTTATGTGATGAACTAAAAGTCTGAAAGTATCCCGCCCCTACAGCAGGTGCTGAGTGAAGCCAGTACATCACCATCTGTCCTTTGTCTCCCAACCCCAGATGACCAATCTTCTGCTTGTCTGATCAAACAGTTTGTTGAGTGTGTTTCGAGGTGAAGCAGAGACAGTTAGTTCTCTCCTCCCTCTATGGCTGTCTCCAGGTCGCTCTCCTCCAGTGCTCAGCATCAGAGACAGTTAGTTCTCTCCTCCCTCTATGGCTGTTTCCAGGTCGCTCTCCTCCAGTGCTCAGCATCAGAGACAATTTGTCCTCTCCTCCCTCTATGGCTGTCTCCAGGTCGCTCTCCTCCAGTGCTCAGCATCAGAGACAGTTAGTTC